>NC_092339.1:211736969-212040000 GCF_046630445.1 Rutidosis leptorrhynchoides
ACATTCTTTGAATCTGATTCAATAATCATTTACTATCCTACTTACATCCACAGATATACGAATCCGTTCACCACAAAATAACCATTTTTATTCATCAAAATCCAACAACTGACATAATGAAGAAAACATTGGACAATTAAAATGAATTAAAATATAGATTATAACATATGAAACTAAACAATTCTTCAAGTCTGTCACTTGATTTCATCTTAAACCTCATTTGTATCTTTACGATTACAATCTGCGTTCAAACTTTTCATGATTCTTGAAAACACCTCAATCGAGAGTATGAACCAACCGCACTTCATCTACGGAAGAAAAGATTGATGCATATAGTTATGCACCTGAAAACTCTCGAAAACTGAGTAAACGTTTAACATGTAGTTGTACTAATTCCTTAGTGTTATTATTTCCCAAAATAACTTGATAATCTCTTTCAAAGTAGCAAATTTTGTCACAGCTCCAACAAGACAACTTCGATTATTCATTCGAAACAACCATATTATAACCTTTATATATATGAGTACTCTTTTATCGTCACCGGAGAACCTTTTATATTCCACCATGTTACCATCAGCGTTTAATCATCTAAAAACACAATTATCCTGAAAACACCTCGGATAGAAAACCGACGATTCAGATATGGCTGCATTAAATGCAGAGGAAACAGAAATATTGTAGATGGTCTAAATGGCCAAGAGTTTGATGATGAAGAATGGAGTGTTGGGAACACTCGATAGAAAATTTGGTACTGAAAAAAAAAACGGATTGAGCTAACCATGAAGGAGACTAAGAACAAATACAAGAACCAAACCCCATATTCAAAGAATCCAGGTAATGCTGGATCCGCCTAAATCTTTAGAGGATATCTTGCTCCGAAGTCATGTTAAAATCTTGCGAAAAATTTTTCTTCATCAACCTCCGAACTTAGAAATTCCAAGATATCATCATAAACATCTTCGATATTTCTGAGGATATTTTCATAAATATTCTTGTCCGAAATTATCTACCTCTTCGTGTTTTCTGTATTCCATTATATTGGAAACTTCTGTAAAATCTAAGTATAAATTATGAGTGAATTGTGGAGAAATGTTGGAAATTGAAGCATGGGTTGGTATAATATAATGACGCTTGGCCAACGTGATTATATTACAGTAAGTCATGCTGAGTTTCTAATGGAACGTGATAAAGAATCACAGATCACACCTTTATCATGTGCCATGTTACATAACTCTTTCATTCTAATTAACCTCTGAACATATCAAGAAAAATATATTCTTGATAGTTCCATCCTTAGTGATTCTGGTAATCTAACAACTCAAATCGTGAGATTTCGTTTTCTCCTGCTTAGAATGTTATGATCAATCGAAACTCTATATCTATGAATTCTGGACCATTATTCGCTTGACTTGAAGTCGGAAAGAGAAAAACAAGAGCATGGAGCTCCGAAACATAACAAGAAATATAAAGCCGATCACAAACACAGAAATTACAAACCGTATATATCAATACGTATAGCAAGATAAAGACACGGGAGAATTAGAAATACTATAACCCCAAGGTAATAGAAGAAGTGAATAGAATCCTCCGATGGAAGTTAGAAAAGAATAAAGACAGATACGATAGTCAGAATAAGAACAAGGATTAGAATTGGATTAAGCATTGTTACAATTTTTAGATGTATGGATTAGGGAAGAAAGTATAGGAATAGTGAGAATAATAAAACAGAAGAGGTAAATTTATAATGAAATTTCTTGATAGAGCAATCGAGGCAGATCATCGCATTTAATTAAAGAGATCCTAATTTTCTCATTTACCGAAGAATCAAATCTTATTTAGATTTCGAAGATTTTATTTTAATCCCTTAAATTCTGGAATTTAACCAAGACAACATCAAAAGTTAAGACGCATCTTATTTTCTAAATTCAACCAAGACAACGTCAAAAGTAAGACAAAACTTTATTTATTCATTTCACTCTTTTGTAATAGCTTCATTCGTAGTCTTCGAATAATCGAATTGTTTTATCCATATTACACAATGATGATAAAACTCTATTCCTCAACTCATATTCGTCATGAAAACAATTTTATTGTTAGCTATGACAACCTCACTCAAATTTCGGGACGAAATTTCTTTAACGGGTAGGTACTGTGACGACCCGGAAATTTCCGACCAAATTTAAACTTGGTCTTTATATGTTTTCGACACGATAAGCAAAGTCTGTTAAACAGAATTTCAAAAACTTTGAACTGTGTTCATGTATACATTTGATCTTTGACTAATTCTGACATTTCACGAACAATTGTTTGTAAATAAATATGTATATATATAAATGTTAGTATATATAATAAATAGAAATTATAAAATATAATTTAAACATTAAAATTAAATGAGTATAATAAGATATAAAGTAATTAAGTTGTATTTAAAATGATTTTTCATATAAATATATGATTATTAGTATCTTATTTGTATCATTGTTATTTATTGTCATTCTTGTTAATAAAATTAGTGATATTATTTTTATTATTATTATTATTATTAGTATTTATATTTTTATTAGTATAACTATAATTATTAATATATCCTTTATATAAAATCGTATATATATAGATATAAGATCAGAATCTGTTTAGGTAACAATCAAACTTTATGTGACAATCAAACTTTATGTGATTTTGTTTACATCCCAAAATTCGTTGCACAACAGCACCAATTGTACCAATCAAGTATCCAAACACTAATATGAATCCAAAATTAGTTGCCAATCTCCATCTCCTTTATTTTTTTATTTATTTCTTTGTACCTTCATATCTTTCTGTCGATCTGTAAACCTTTGATCCATACCTAAACTCACCAACTCTAGAGAATTAGGATACCCGTTAACCTACATTATCACTTCACAATTACAATTACCAATTACAACCTTTATATAGTCCAATTTAATCAAGAATTAAAGAAAACCAAGTCAAACAGCTCGACACCTCTGTACCTGCAACCTTTTTATCAAAACTTTGAATCACCATGAACAACCGTCACTTAACCATCTATGTTCGTTCCTAGTCGTGAACCAGACCTCCTGCTTCTGCTTCATCTTTCTCGTAAAACACAACCCTAACATCACCAGGAACAACCTTACTCTCTCTCCTCTCCCTCTCTTTATTTTTTTACCTTCGTGAACAATCAAACCCGAGTACCTGCTACAATTTTTCTTTTGTTGTTTCCTTTCTATTAATTCGAAGCAATAAAACAAGTGAAGAATGAAGCTATATCACATATTATTTAGGCCTTGTCAACTTATATACAATATATGTTAGCGGAACAAATCATCACAGCATGTCGACCAAATGTAATTATGATAACTACTTGTTGCTTTAACGACACAAGTGGGTACTCAAGACCCCACTCCAAAACCGAAGAGGATACGAAGTATCTGTTTGTTATTTTTTTTAAGCCATCAAATGATTGTTTTGAAGAGGGTCGTAAATTGTCAAGGGAGTGGGTCCTTAATTGTTAATTGAGTTGGTGTAAAATGGGTTTATTAAATTGAGGTGTGGCCATCGATTTTATCATAAAGGAATCGATCAACACAATCAAACTTTAATAAAGTTGAGCTGTATTGGTGCTAGTGGACCGATTAGTTAGCGATTGTTTATATATATTTTTTTTAGATGATGACAAGTGGGGAAAACGATGTTACAGTAGGACATGGTATTTGAATAACGATGAATATGATTATGCAATCATAATTATGATTCTGAGATGTAAGTTACGAGTAATGATGATGAGTTATGAGAGATGATAATGATTATATTATGATTATGATACATGAGGTGACTGTGATAACGAAGGGAAGACGATAGAAGTTAGGATGATGATGATGGCATATGTGATGAACAATAAAGATGGTGCTCACATGATAATAAATCGTGATGTTAAGATATTGATGATGATGGTGAAAACGAAATATAGAATGATGATGAACATGATTATGTTAAAACATGATGAGATGATGACGATCTAGATACATAAAATGATGATGATGAGCGACGATTAGGATAATATGATCGTGATTTTTGAAAGGGATGTTGATTATGACGATAGGAAGTGTGATGAAGATAAACAGTAGGACAAAATAAATAATTAATAGACCGAGTTATTACAAGAAAAACACTAATGGTTCAATGGTTTGGGTACGTGTTCGTTAAGCGAGAGGTCGTGGGTTCGAGCCCGGGCACGGGCATTTATTTTTAGAAAAAGCTTTAAAGGTAGTTTTCAACATCATTATTATTATTATTATTATTATTATTATTATTATTATTATTATTATTATTATTATTATTATTATTATTATTATTATTACTATTATTATTATGAACATAAGAATTATTATTATTAAAAATTGTTATCATTATTATTATCATCATTATTTTTATTACTAGTATTATCATTATTATTATTTTTACAACAAATAAATATTATGCATATAAAAATTTACTTATAATAATATTACATATAAGAAACATATTTTTTTATATAAACATTCATATATAACAAATGATGTATTTTTAATATAATATTAATCATATATAAATATTAATATAACTATATAAATATTAGTCATTTTTAAAGATACATACAAATTAAATAAATATAATATATAATTTAAGATATAATAAATTTGTTCGATTACAAATATATGTGTTAATATATATAAATGATATAGGTTTGTGAATCCGAGGTCAACCCTGCATTGTTCAATATAGTCATATGTATTTTTACAACAAAATACAGTATGGTGAGTTTCATTCGCCCTTTTTACTCTTTACATTTTTGGCCTTAGAATACATGCAAATGCTTTATTAACTGTTTTACAATATTTATAAGTGTGAGTTTCATTTGCTCCCTTTTACTCTTTACATTTTTGGGACTGAGAATACATGCGCTATTTCTTACAACTGCTCTATTAAATGCTTTTGAATTATATTTTGAACTGTGAATACATGAAATGCTTTTATAAATGTTTGACGAGATAGACACAAGCAAAACATTCCTCGAATGAATTATTATGCAGACAGAAGTTCTGAGGATTATTATTGAATTATGTGGACATGATAATTGCCACCATTGAATTATGTGGACATGATAATTGCCACCATTGAATTATGTGGACATGATAATTGCCACCAATTGAAGTGAATGTTATTTATCGAGAGAATGATTTTTATACACAGGTTATGTGTATTAGTTTTTTTGTGCACGAGATATGTGTACGGTTACTAGGATTGATGAAAAATGATTTCGTACACGAGAAAGGTGTACTGTATTTAAAAGATATCGCATGTGCATTACAGGTGGGTATAGGATTCGGGCCCATTTGTACCATGCAGGATTTAAATCTTGTGGTCTATCAAAATGATGAATTTTATTGTTTTATGATAAACCTATGAACTCACCAACCTTTTGGTTGACACTTGAAAGCATGTTTATTCTCAGGTATAAAAGAAATCTTCCGCTGTGCATTTGCTCATATTAAAGATATTACTTGGAGTCATTCATGACATATTTCAAAAGAGGTTACATTCGAGTCGTCGAGTTCATCAAGATTATTATTAAGTCAATTATAGTTGGAGGTATTATGAAATAGTATGCTTGCCGTCAACTTTCGATGTAAAGAAAGTTTGTCTTTTAAAAACGAATGCAATATTTGTAAAATGTATCATATAGAGGTCAATTACCTCGCGATGTAATCAACTATTGTGAATCGTTTATATTGTATATGAACGGGGCATTTCATTAAACTGAAATTTTTTTGTTTTACGCCGATTAAACAATTAATTCAACGGTTTAAATTCAAATCGTGTTTTCACTAAACATGACCTGCTTAAAATAATATATCAATACATAACTGTATTGCGAAATACTTTGCAGAAAAGCCAAGTGTTGAAATTGCCCACTTATGTTAATAAAAATTGCGAAAGGATAAATTTTCCTAAGTGTTTGATCTTGCCAACACTTAGATGCTTCGCAATGCTAGATTTTACCTAAGGATCGTTTTGTCGGACTTAGAAGATTCATAATGTTAAAAGATTGTTTCGCACAAAGTACGCTTTGTTATGTGCACAATAACGAATGCGGAAATTGCAATGGACAAGTCTGAATTATGAATAATTAAAGTAAAAGCGCTATATAAATAAAAGAAGTTGCAACTGCGAATGATAAATAAAGTGCGAATAATATTATATTAACAAAGCGAACAAGTCGCAGATAGTTACAAAAAAGCAATTCATAAATTGCACGCATACATTAAAATAAACCAACTATAAACTAAAGCTTCAGCGCTTTAATGTCAGCGAATGTCACGCCTTCACGCTGACATAACTCTTCCAAAGCTGGAATGCTCACCTTCTCCACCTCTTTCTTAGCCACTTTTAATGCTTCGCGAGCATCATCCGTTGAACATATTTCGTCGGCTAAGTCTGATGGAAGGGGTTTGGAGAGATCGCCGAGCTTGCATAGTAAGTCATACCACTCTCAGCGAGTGGCAAGTTTGGCAGCTTGAGATTAAGCTTGAAATTTTTAAGTGACGGGTTTTGAGTCCATCACTTTATCTGTGAACTCGGGAAGATACTTAACAAGTTGAGCGAAATCATGTTCCGCAGTGTTCGCTCTCCTATTAAGCTGGGCGATTGCTTCCTTCGCTTTCCCCAACTGCGTTTTTAATTTTTCCGCTCTCAAGTACTGAGCGTTGGCCACCTTGACAGCATGTTCACGTTCATCTGATAAATCAGTGAACCGTTCTATGCTATCCATAGTAAGACAGAGCGAGTTATAGCAATTATATAACCGCTGTCTTGCAGATTCAGCCAAAGTTAGACTGCGGTACTTTGCCTTTGTTTGCTCAGGAAGAAATTTATGCAGTTTCTGATACAGTCTGTTGGCTTCCTCATCAGCTACAGCCTCTTCTTCATCAGCACCCTCTCCTTCTTCCTGATTGGATGCCTCTGCGTCAGAAGGAAGGGATGGGTCTTGCTCAGGCTCTCCTACCACATCTACGGGAGTGCGGCTCCTGATGTTGTAGCGCGGATTGGTTTCAGCGGGAGACTCTGAAATCACAACTGAAACAAGATTAATAAATATCACTAATTTATGCATAATATGCGCATATATGATTAGAAGTCGTGAAATTAAAATTACGCACTTGTCTCTTGTTCTGCAAGAGTATGCAGTCGTTTCTTGCGTGGAGTTGGTGAACTCTCCACCATTTTCCTTTTGCCCCGGTCCTCGCCGCCGGCGATGAAAAGCTCGTTGATGATTGGTTCATCAATCAGAATAATATCGCCCTCGCCCTCCTTCGGGCGGCGAGCAGGGCTGATTCTGCTAACATCAGTGGTCCTCATAACAAGGTCAAGAGGAATCTCTGCGAAAAAACAATGCGAAATGTTATACAAGGCAAAATGTATACTGTGAAATATGTTATGCGAAAAAAGACAAGTGAAATACCATTCTTGGCTTGATCAACTAAAAGTACGTCATGGTCGCTCCATGGCCACTGGATTGATACGTGTCCAATGTACAGCGGTACATTGGAATATGGCCTCACAATGATGCCCGCCTTACTAAAAATACTGAGAACATCGTTCTCAAGATCATCCAACACCGGCTTCTCATTGACTTCCGAATTAATCTCCTCGCTCCACTTCCTCAGAATGTTGCTATTGACATACGCGGTATCGTTAATATAGAAAAACGAACCGCGCCAATTGCCGATGGAATCTTTAGGAGAAACCATATTGCCCAACTTGCTGCGGAATGAGAACCATTCCACATCATATAAAATTAAGCTGTTAAGAGTGCGGAACACGTTTAAAAACGGCTGCTTGTTGTTGGCGTGGCAATACATTTTGAAAAGCACAATTTTGTTCACCACATTTGGGTGAAGCTGTGCTAACGCAACCCTGTAGTGTTCGCATACACTGCGAACAAATTCGGTTAAAGGAAAACGGAGGTTGCCCTGCGAAATGGCAGCCTCATATACCGTAATCATCCCCTTAGGGGGAGTATCGGCTCGGTCCTCGTGAAGGGGCACGGTTGGAACAAAATGCCCAAGTGGCGGATACCACTCTTTAAGGGTTTGTAGTTTGGCCTCTGTCATATATGACATAAAACCGCCGGGAGTATGCATCGATGCAGAAGCAGCCATTAATAATATGCAAGGAAAAATTGAGTATGGAAGTGATGAAATTGAAGGTCGAATTGAGAAAATCAAAGGCTGAATTGGCTAATTGTCAATTACGATTGCGGTTGTAAGATTGCAAATTGAATGCGAAATTGGGAAAGGAAAGCGTAAAGTTTTTGTGCGGCGTTGTCTGCTATTTATAATTGGGATTAGCGCGAGCAAGTTGAAAAGGTAATCATTGAATTTTAACGGCTGTAATTACTGTGACGCGTAAAACGGTAAAAATCTAGCCGTTAAAATAAGCTAATTTGACAGAATAGCGATAGTTACCGTTGTAATTATGCGTTTCGCCTAATTAAAACAACGGTAATAAGTGGACAGTAAAAAAATATATAATAAAGTTCGCGAGATATTTTAAGATGCACTTCTTTATTTTTAGAGTTTATCATGATGCATTTGCTTCGCGAAAATGCATCATAATAAACTGGGGGACTTGATCATATACATAGCATTGTATATGTATATTTTATTTTCTAAAAAGCTAAGGACAAAACTACGCAGATTATAAGGCACAGTTATGCAATATTCGCTGAAAATAAATACTGCGGTTATGTATTCGCTGAAATGCCAAACTGCGGTTTGATCCGCTGACTTTTCGCGGAGAGCCGAGCATCTCGCAGACCGCGGATATAACGGATACTATAAATAGGGAGCTTGGCCTCTCATTTATAGGTTGTTGATTCTCTGCCATTTGCCTAAGCCTTTGTAGATTTTACTTGTGACTTTGCCCAAGGACTTCTTACATTGAGTTAAGGTGAATCATGCTAATCGATAACGAAGACCGGGTCGGGGTGATTGATCACTTGATAGTTAAAGTGAAAAACGATCATCGGGGCCCAAAATAATCATCGAACATCCCATCCTCCATTATAATCTTATTGCACTCAATCCATAATTAAGCAACATCATTAATTAAGGATTGATCAAACCGCAGTTTCACTAACCGGTTTTGCAGTAGAATCTTCATTACCTATAGGTGTTTTGTCATTAAACATCGAGTTAGCTGATGTTAATGATGACGCTTTGGTGCGACAAGTGCGATTAGATTTTTATGTTATGCGAGCCTCTTCTCGCTATAACATGCTGCTGGGAAGAACCGCTATAAGTAAATTTGGAATTGTCCCATCTACAATTCATGGCATGATTAAGTTTCCAACATATAAGGGAGTTGCCACAATATGTTCAATGAGCATTATGTCTATTTGTGCGGCTGTTAACGTAAAAACCACAGGGCAAGAACCTGTTGATGGTGCGGATGCTATGGAAATAATTAATCCCGCATATCCAGAACAGAAAATCAAAGTAGGACGCAATGTTAGTCCGGATACTAGAAAGCAAATTGTGCAATTACTTGTCCAGTATATGGATGTTTTTGCCTGGTGCGAAAACGATATGACTGGTGTTCCGCATCATATTGCGGAATACATGCTTAATGTGAATCCAGCTCTAAAACCCGTAGTGCAAAAGCGAAGGGGTATGGCCCCAGACCGCGTAAAATGGTTGTGTGAAGAAGTAACAAAATTGGTAAGAGCCGGAATTTTGCGCGAAGTCCAATACCAATCATGGATTGCGAATCCAGTATTGGTGAAAAACCTGATGGTTCTTGGAGAATGTGTATTGATTATAAAGATTTGAATAAAGCGTTCCCCAAGGATAACTATCCGCTTCCAGAAATTGATCTGAAAGTGGAATCTTTACATGCTTTTCCATATAAATGTTTTTTGGACGCGGCAAGAGGATATCATCAGATTCCTATGGCGCAAGAAGACGCAGATAAAACCTCATTTCATACGGGCAAAGGCATATATTGCTATATCATGATGCCTTTCGGTTTAATCAATGCGGGCGCGACATATCAACGGTTGATTGATACCGCGTTTGATAAATAAATAGGGCGTAATCTTGAAGCTTCTGTAGATGATTTAGTCATCAAAAGCACGACGCAAGAGCGAATCATAGAAGATATGCGAGAAACATTTGACAGATTGCGAAAAATAAACATGAAGCTTAATCCGCTAAAATGTAGTTTTGGGGAAACAGAAGGGAAATTTTTGGGATATCTTGTTACAAAACAAGGTATTCAAGCTAATCCAAAAAAGATCGCGGCTATAGAAAATATGACCGCGCCGAAAACGGTCAAAGAAGTGCAAAGTCTGACGGGAAAGCTAGCCGCATTAACGCGCTTCTTGTCCAAAGCCGCGGAAAGGCAGTTGCCATTTTTCAAAACCTTAAAAGGTTGCTTGAAGCAAAAGAATTTTGTTTGGTCCAGCGAAGCAGAATCTGCGTTTCAAGAGATGAAAACGTTGTTAAAAACTTTGCCTACACTAACAGCGCCGGTTCATGGTGAAAGGACCCGTCCTTATCCTCCTGGACGAAGTCATCAACATTTGGTCCCATTGCGATGATAGACTCCAAGTATGTCCTTAAAATGAGCTAATGCACAGTGGAAGACTTAATTCGCACCTGAGAATAAACATGCTTAAAAATGTCAACAAAAAGGTTGGCGAGTTCATAAGTTTATCATAACAATCATTTCAATATATTAATAGACCACAAGATTTCCGTTTATAAATATAGGTACACTCGCAAGTGTATAAAAGTATTCTAAGTGGTTGAGCACTTGGTAACCATACTTAACATTTAATCAACGTCGCATATTCCCTTTATTATGAAATCTCACTACACTATAACAAGTGTAGTCACTGAAATGAAGTACTGTGCAACCGTTGAATACTGGTTGTCCAGTCCGGTTGGGGTTGTCAGGCCCGATAGATCTATCAACAGGATTCGCGTTTACAATACCCATGTAAATAGTAGTTACCAAGCTACAGGGAAATATGCCAGTGGTACAACTCAACGTAGAATATATTTTTAAGTACTTGTGTCTATCTCGTAAACATTTATAAAAGCAGCGCATGTATTCTCAGCCCAAAAATATATATTGCAAAAGCAATTAAAAAGGGAGCAAATGAAACTCACTATTGCCTTGAAGGTATTTAACACGACTTGGTCTCCGATAGATATCACGAACCTAACAATATATATAATATATCAACATATTTTCTTTTTAAGTAATCGTTACATATATATATACTTTTAATACTTTTAATATTTTCTTAGTCCGTAGTTAGCAGTCCGATGTTAGTGGTCCACAATTAGTTGCTTAAATAAAATAAATAAAGACCCCATCGTATTCGTATTGATCAGAATTAATCTCGACCCATGGTACCATGTTGTCAAATGATGTGTTGCTTACATAAAGTACCGTGTTGTCAAATGACGTGTTGCATACAATCATGAGGTCTTATGATTAATATTCTCGTGTTGTTTAAGGGTGGTCCTGAAATATATAAAATCAAATCATAAGTAATTATATATAAAATATCATATTAATTAGGAAAGATATGATTAATTTACTTTTTCTCCAATTATTTTCGTAGCTAAACTAGCTTCGGATACCCAATCTTGTTTTAGTCGTAGTTTCTTCATTACAACTCCGTTTTTGTTGGTTCAACTTGCCACTTCCTTGGATCGAGTCAAATTTTAAGAATATGAACTGATAATACCTTAGTTTGTATTCAAAATCACAGGTTATAGGTCAAACTTTGGTGAAACTTATGAAAGTGATCATTTTCCATCATAAAAACAATATTTAATGATCATTTTTCTAAAAATACTTACACTTTGAGTTAAACCATGAAATTTTTATGTGTTAACATATTCATAAGAAATATCATTTTTCCAGAACATGAACTTCCAATTCAAAGTTCAAGATAGTTTTTATTTATCCAACCCAAAACAGCCCCTAGTTGCATTCCAACGACGTAGATTCAGTTTTTAAGGTGTTCTTTGTAAAACCAAGTTATATCTTGTTAAGTTAGCATATCATTATGATATATTAAAGGTCTTGAAGTGTTTTAAAAGTCAAGTTAGAAGGATCTATTTAATTTGCGAACAAGTTTGAAATCATTCAAACTATGTTCTTGTTGTTAAAATTTTATACCACAAAATAAGATAGCTATATGAATATGAATTGAATAAGATTATGAACAAGGTAACTACCTCAAGTTACTTGGACAAAGTTACTGCAAAAGATAAGAAATAATCTTGGAATCAAAGAGTGGTGGAGTTAGATCAAAAGGTTGGAAGTAAACTTCTTCAAATGGGTGGTTATTTTGATATGTTCTTGAAAGAGTTTTCTTATGGTGTTTAAGGCTTGTAATTGAAGCTAAATGATGGGGAAAATGCTTGGAGATGATCAATTATGAAGTTAGGAGTATTTTGAGAAAGAAATGAGGGTGTAGGTATGAGAAAATGGAGTGAAGAAATGGTGTTCATTCATAAAAACGTTTTTAGTTTATAAAGAAAGAAAAGGATTCCTAATTTTATTGTCTTACTAATAATTCATGCTACTTGACAAATCCTAGTTACCTCATATCTAGGGCAGTAATAATGTTGATTAGGATGTTGATTTGATGTGTATATACTAATAGTAAATATGTATAGAAGCTGGGTATGATACGGGTACATATACCCTAGATATACGTATATAAATCTTGAGGAAACGGAACGAGAATTCAAATATAGCTATCTTTTGTGAATATACTTATATTGTTTTATGTATTTAAGTCCTTAAAAAGTGATTAAATACATTATATATACGATACATGTATAAGCATTCTAGGTTATAAGTATATTTTGAAACTACTAAAGTTTTCAAAACGATAACTATACGTAACATTTTTACATAATTATTTATAATAACAATTTCATACAAATAATTAATAACATTTCAAGTTATTATATAAATACATTTATTTATATATACACATATCTATTTACAAGTAGTTGTTCGTGAATCGTCGAGAACAGTCGAAAGTCAATTGGATATATGAAACAGTTCAAAATTTTTGAGACTCAACCTATCAGACTTTGCTTATCGTGTCAAAGATATAATATCGTATCGGGAGTTTGGTTCAAAATTAGTCGAAATTTTCCGGGTCGTGACAGTACCTACCCGTTAAAGAAATTCGTCCCGAAATTTGAGTGAGGTGGTCATGGCTAACAATAAAAGAATTTTCATGACGAAAATGAGGTGATAATAGAGTTTTATTGTTATTGAGTAATATAGATAAAACAATTTGATAACGCGAAGAGTATAAACGAAACTATCGCAAAAGAGTGATTTGAGTGAATATGAAATTGTTTTAACCGATGACGTAGTTATGATTGATTTCCGGAATTCATGGGATTTAAAGAAAATCTTCGTAATAAGATTTGGTTTTTCAACGATTAAGGAAATCAGGATCTTCTTTGATTAAATGCAATAATCTGTTCCGATTTCCTTGCCGGATATATTACTATAAATCCACTCCCTTCACTTCCTTATTTCCATATCTCACATCTTTTATTCTTTCTCCCTCAATTCATACCTTAAAGTATTCTTCAAAATGATCCATCCCGTTCTGATTCTTGTTATACTTCTAACTTTCATATCTTTCATTCTCCTCTTTCATCTGCCGCCAGAAGAATCTATTTACTTCTATCATTTCCTTGGAATTATAATGTTTTTAATTCTCCCGTGTCTTTACGTTGCAATACGTATTGATATACACGGTTTGTAATTTATGTGTTATTGTCGAGCTCTATATTTTCTTTTATATTCAAGAGTTACATACTTTTGTCTCCTCTTCCCGACTTCGAGTCAAGCGAATAATGGTCCAAAATTCGTAGGTAAGGATTTTGAATTGAACATAGTTAATGTTCTAAGGAGGGAACCATAATGGCACGATCTTGATTTGTCAAATTACCAGTATATCCAGAGAGATAGAACTATCCAAATGATATGTTCTTAATATGTTTGGAGATTAGGTAGAATGTAAGAGTCGTGTAATATGGCACATGATGATGGTACTGTGAATCATCACATTCCATTAGAAACTCAACATGACTTACTGTAATATAATCACGTTGATCAAGTGTCATTATATTATACTAACTCATGCATCAGTTCCCAACACTACTTCAAAATATTCATATTTGAATTTTTTTCAGAATTTAGAAACCAACACAGTTTCTTTTATGTTGCAGATATTATGGAGAGATAAATGATCTCAGATAAGAATAGTTGTGAAAATATCTCCAGAAATATGGAGAATATGTATAATGAGAGATACGAAGAAATCTTATAATATTTAAGATAAGATGATGATGAAGAATAAGGTCCGCAAAGGTTTAGAGTCAGGAGCAAGGTATTCGTTAATGACTTTGTCAGAAACAGAATCATCCAGATTCTTTAAATACAGACTTTGGTCCTTGTATTTATCCTTGGTCTCCTTCATGGTCTGCTCAATTCATTGTTCAGTACCAACTCTTCTCTTTTTCTGGGCTTTACCAACACATTATTCTTTGTCATCAAACTTTTGACTGTTAAAGTCGTTTACAGTTTCTGCTGCTTCATTAGCATTTCGAGAACTAATTCACAGTTTGAGATGTTTTTCAGAAACTTCACATTCGAAGTGTGTAAGTTTAGGAGATAGACGTTATATGTATATATAACTATTGAATTAGAAACGCTGCGAGATTTCAAAATACTGATTGCTGATTTTCAGTAATTGGTATGACAATTCTTGTTGTAAGATGCGGATGAGTAAGAGATGGAATTTCAATGAATAAGTATAGTGACTTTTCGGAGAGGTTTAAGTCGAAGGTTAATGAAGTTGTTGATAAGTTTACTGCTAATGTGGTGAGATATGAAAGGTTCCCCAGTAACAATGGTGAAAGGGCAGCGTATCTATCGAAGTTATAATAAAATTAGTTTTACTGAAAAGTCGAAGTTGACTTGTTGGAGCTGTGACAAAATTGGCTACTTTGAAAAGAATCGTAAGGTTGTTTTTGCTAATAAATGCTAAAGAATTCAACGCGGGTACGTGTTAAACTATGGCTTTGGGTTTGAGAGTTTTTCAGGTACAAGACTTCGGGTAATGTGTGATTGGATCATCATCTCGATTGTTCCCTATTTGAAGTGTCTTCCGAAATTTCGAAGCGTTTTAAATGCAGCTTGTCATTGTCAATATCCAAAGGATAAATTCATCATAAATCTCGATTGATTCTCGTATCCTTTTGAGTATTACAATTAAAAGTGATGTTCTATCACAGTTTTGAAGTTAAAGTATAGCTTTGAAAAAATGTAAGGATCTAAGAGTGATGGTTTTGCTTATATCTCGAATTGCATTCTGAGATTTCAAAAATCAGAATAGGTGATTGAATTTGAATGAGTATGGTTGTTTTGATTTCTTATAAAAGAAGGTATACTGTTGTGAAAATAGGAAGTATAGTTGATGATTTACTGAATTAGAATCGAAGAATGTAATATATTAATTGTGCATTTATATATCTCTCGGGTATTACCTACCCGTTAAAAAAAATGTCACAAATAATATTTTGAACAAGAATTTTTCATTACAGTCTTTATGAAAATATATGTATGTATATTTTCTTCAGATGTAATACAGATTTAATGAGTTAATATCATATTAAGCTCATTTGATTTTCGGCTTGGATTAGTAAAGAATAATCTCTAAAACATTAGAGATTACATAATCTTCGCGGAGTATTTCGCTAGTGTAATCAATACCTCAATATTTATTCTTATAAATATTTCCTTAGTGAATTATGCTGATGCTCATAGAACTCTTGCTAACTTCACAAGATACGAATGTTGTTTTCCAGTAAGTTTCGAGTACATTAAAGATGAAAGTGTAAAATCAAACATGTTATTGAATGATACACTTGGTTTATTATGAAACCGAATTCATTTAATTGAATCAAAGATTGTAGTTATGATGGTTAGGTTGTTAACGAATGATGTACATCATAGCATATTAGTAATATGAATTTAACTGAGTAGTATCTACCCTTTTTCAATTCATATTCAATAGCTTAGTACAAAAGATTTTTATAGTTTCAGCATTCATATATATAAAAAATATATATATATATATATATATATATATATATATATATATATATATATATATATATATATATATATAATTTCTTCAGAAGAATGAGTTAATACTTCATAACTCGTTGATACAAAATACTTGTTGTTGATCAATGATGACGTCCACGGCGATTCTTGAACTGACGGAACTTGTGATGTTATAGGTGCTGCTAGTGCTTATGATGCTGACAGTACTGACGGTGATGGTGGTGCTGACGATATTATTGATGCTAATGATACTGCCGGTAACTGCTGGTGATGTTGCTGAAGCTTGTGGTATTGAGGCTTGCGATGTGGATGTTACTGGTGGTATTGGTTATGCTGCTGGTGCTGCTGATGGTGTTTGTAATCCTTGCACCATGTGTTCCAAAGCCACTACTTGGGCGCGAAGTTCGTTAATTTCTGCTAGTACACCGGGATGATTAACGGTTGGAACGAGCGGATGAATAAGATTCGCAATATGGGATAGTATATAATCATGACGAGATACTCTAGCAATGAGTAAGAAAATGGTGTCTCGAACAGGTTCGCCGGTAAGTGCTTCAGGTTCATCGCCAAGAGGGCAATGTGGTGGATGGAAGGGATCACCTTCTTCTTGTCTCCAGTGGTTGAGTTGACTACGGACCCATCCCCAATTCATCCAAAATAGATGATGGGAAATTGGTTGATCCATTCCGGTGATGCTACTTTCGGAGCTCAGGTAGATATCCATATCGGAATAGCTGTCGAAATCTGAGAAATTCGAACTGGTTGAGGGATCCATCTCGTAGGATCAGGGAAAGAATTTTTGGTATGAAATAGATTGTAGAATTTAGATTTGGTATTCTTCAATTACATAATTTGCATATGTATATATAATACCAAAATTCCGTATATTACGGAGAATCTTTGAAAAGATGTCAGTCAAAGTTCACAGTAATAGATGTGCTAAGATAAGAATCCGTCTATACACTATTATGCAATAAATGCAGGAAAACGCGTCTAGACTTAAGATGATAAGCAGGTAATTTCCTAAGGATGATAGGTAGATGATTTCCGACTAGAATTGATAAGCAAACTTTTTGACATGCAGACACGGTCGAAGTCCAGACTCACTAATGCATCTTAACAACTATCAATTAGACACACTAATGCAAGACCTGGTTCGCTAAGACCACCGCTCTGATACCAACTGAAAGGACCCGTCCTTATCCTCCTGGACGGAGTCATCAACATTTGGTCCCATTGCGATGATAGACTCCAAGTATGTCCTTAAAATGAGCTAATGCATAGCGGAAGACTTAATTCGCACCTGAGAATAAACATGCTTAAAAATGTCAACCAAAAGGTTGGCGAGTTCATAGGTTTATCATAACAATCATTTCAATATATTAATAGACCACAAGATTTCCGTTTATAAATATATGTACACTCGTAAGTGTATAAAAGTATTCTAAGTGGTTGAGCACTTGGTAACCATACTTAACATTTAATCAACGTCGCATATTTTCTTTATTATGAAATCTCACTACACTGTATCAAGTGTAGTCACTGAAACGAAGTACTGTGCAACCGTTGAATACTGGTCGTCCAGTCCGGTTGGGGTTGTCAGGCCCGATAGATCTATTAACAGGATTCGCGTTTACAATACCCATGTAAATAGTAGTTACCAAGCTACAGGGAAATATGCCAGTGGTACAACTCAACGTAGAATATATTTTTAAGTACTTGTGTCTATCTCGTAAACATTTATAAAAGCAGTGCATGTATTCTCAGCCCAAAAATATATATTGCAAAAGCAATTAAAAAGGGAGCAAATGAAACTCACTATTGCCTTGAAGGTATTTAACACGACTTGGTCTCCGATAGATATCACGAACCTAACAATATATATAATATATCAACATATTTTCTTTTTAAGTAATCGTTACATATATATATACTTTTAATATTTTCTTAGTCCGTAGTTAGCAGTCCGATGTTAGTGGTCCACAATTAGTTGCTTAAATAAAATAAATAAAGACCCCATCGTATTCGTATTGATCAGAATTAATCTCGACCCATGGTACCATGTTGTCAAATGACGTGTTGCGTACATAAAGTACCGTGTTGTCAAATGACGTGTTGCGTACAATCATGAGGTCTTATGATTAATCTTCTCGTGTTGTTTACGGGTGGTCCTGAAATATATAAAATCAAATCATAAGTAATTATATATAAAATATCATATTAATTAGGAAAGATATGATTAATTTACTTTTTCTCCAATTATTTTCGTAGCTAAACTAGCTTCGGATACCCAATCTTGTTTTAGTCGTAGTTTCTTCATTACAACTCCGTTTTTGTTGGTTCAACTTGCCACTTCCTTGGATCGAGTCAAATTTTAAGAATATGAACTAATAATACCTTAGTTTGTATTCGAAAACACAGGTTATAGGTCAAACTTTGGTGAAACTTATGAAAGTGATCATTTTCCATCATAAAAACAACATTTAATGATCATTTTTCTAAAAATACTTACACTTTGAGGTAAACCATGAAATTTTTATGTGTTAACATACTCATAAGAAATATCATTTTTCCATAACATGACCTTCCAATTCAAAGTTCAAGATAGTTTTTATTTATCCAACCCAAAACAGCCCCCGGTTGCACTTCAACGACGTAGATTCAGTTTTTAAGGTGTTCTTTGTAAAACCATGTTATATCTTGTTAAGTTAGCATATCATTATGATATATTATAGGTCTTGAAGTGTTTTAAAAGTCAAGTTAGAAGGATCTATTTAGTTTGCGAACAAGTATGAAATCATTCAAACTATGTTCTTGTTGTTAAAATTTTATACCACAAAATAAGATAGCTATATGAATATGAATTGAATAAGATTATGAACAAGGTTACTACCTCAAGTTACTTGGACAAAGTTACTGCAAAAGATAAGAAATAATCTTGGAATCAAAGAGTGGTGGAGTTAGATCAAAAGGTTGGAAGTAAACTTCTTCAAATGGGTGGTTATTTTGATATGTTCTTGAAAGAGTTTTCTTATGGTGTTTAAGGCTTGTAATTGAAGCTAAATTGAAATGTCCCATTCTTATTGATTAAAAACGTTCCATATTAATTGATTTCGTTGCGAGGCTTTGACCTCTATATGAGACGTTTTTCAAAGACTGCATTTGTTTTAAAACAAACCATAACCTTTATTTCATCAATAAAGGTTTAAAAAGCTTTACGTAGATTATCAAATAATGATAATCTAAAATATCCTGTTTACACATGACCATTACATAATGGTTTACAATACAAATATGTTACAACAAAATAAGTTTCTTGAATGCAGTTTTTACACAATATCATACAAGCATGGACTCCAAATCTCGTCCTTATTTAAGTATGCGACAGCGGAAGCTCTTAATAATCACCTGAGAATAAACATGCTTAAAACGTCAACAAAAATGTTGGTGAGTTATAGGTTTAACCTATATATATCAAATCATAATAATAGACCACAAGATTTCATATTTCAATACACATCCCATACACAGAGATAAAAATCATTCATATGGTGAACACCTGGTAACCGACATTAATAAGATGCATATATAAGAATATCCCCATCATTCCGGGACACCCTTCGGATATGATATAAATTTTGAAGTACTAAAGCATCCGGTACTTTGGATGGGACTTGTTGGGCCCAATAGATCTATCTTTAGGATTCGCGTCAATTAGGGTGTCTGTTCCCTAATTCTTAGATTGCCAGACTTAATAAAATGGGGCATATTCGATTTCGATAATTCAACCATAGAATGTAGTTTCACGTACTTGTGTCTATTTTGTAAATCATTTATAAAACCTGCATGTATTCTCATCCCAAAAATATTAGATTTTAAAAGTGGGACTATAACTCACTTTCACAGATTTTTACTTCGTCGGGAAGTAAGACTTGGCCACTGGTTGATTCACGAACCTATAACAATATATACATATATATCAAAGTATGTTCAAAATATATTTACAATACTTTTAATATATTTTGATGTTTTAAGTTTATTAAGTCAGCTGTCCTCGTTAGTAACCTACAACTAGTTGTCCACAGTTAGATGTACAAAAATAAATCGATAAATATTATCTTGAATCAATCCACGACCCAGTGTATACGTATCTCAGTATTGATCACAACTCAAACTATATATATTTTGGAATCAACCTCAACCATGTATAGCTAACTCCAAAATTCACATATAGAGTGTCTATGGTTGTTCCGAAATATATATAGATGTGTCGACATGATAGGTCGAAACATTGTATACGTGTCTATGGTATCTCAAGATTACATAATATACAATACAAGTTGATTAAGTTATGGTTGGAATAGATTTGTTACCAATTTTCACGTAGCTAAAATGAGAAAAATTATCCAATCTTGTTTTACCCATAACTTCTTCATTTTAAATCCGTTTTGAGTGAATCAAATTGCTATGGTTTCATATTGAACTCTATTTTATGAATCTAAACAGAAAAAGTATAGGTTTATAGTCGGAAAAATAAGTTACAAGTCATTTTTGTAAAGGTAGTCATTTCAGTCGAAAGAACGACGTCTAGATGACCATTTTAGAAAACATACTTCCACTTTGAGTTTAACCATAATTTTTGGATATATTTTCATGTTCATAATAAAAATCATTTTCTAAGAATAACAACTTTTAAATCAAAGTTTATCATAGTTTTTAATTAACTAACCCAAAACAGCCCGCGGTGTTACTACGACGGCGTAAATCCAGTTTTACGGTATTTTTCATGTTTCCAGGTTTTAAATCATTAAGTTAGCATATCATATAGTTATAGAACATGTGTTTAGTTAATTTTAAAAGTCAATTTAGAAGAATTAACTTTTGTTTGCGAACAAGTTTAGAATTAACTAAACTATGTTCTAGTGATTACAAGTTAAGCCTTCGAATAAGATAGCTTTATATGTATGAATCGAATGATGTTATGAACATCATTACTACCTTAAGTTCCTTGGATAAACCTACTGGAAAAGAGAAAAACGGATCTAGCTTCAACGGATCCTTGGATGGCTCGAAGTTCTTAAAGCAGAATCATGACACGAAAACAAGTTCAAGTAAGATCATCACTTGAAATAAGATTGTTATAATTATAGAAATTGAACCAAAGTTTCAATATGATTATTACCTTGTATTAGAACGATAACCTACTGTAAGAAACAAAGATTTCTTGAGGTTGGATGATCACCTTACAAGATTGGAAGTGAGCTAGCAAACTTGAAAGTATTCTTGATTTTATGTAACTAGAACTTGTAGAATATATGAAGAACACTTAGAACTTGAAGATAGAACTTGAGAGAGATCAATTAGATGAATAAAATTGAAGAATGAAAGTGTTTGTAGGTGTTTTTGGTCGTTGGTGTATGGATTTGATATAAAGGATATGTAATTTTGTTTTCATGTAAATAAGTCATGAATGATTACTCATATTTTTGTAATTTTATGAGATATTTCATGCTAGTTTCCAAATGATGGTTCCCACATGTATTAGGTGACTCACATGGGCTGCTAAGAGTTGATCATTGGAGTGTATATACCAATAGTACATACATCTAAAAGCTGTGTATTGTACGAGTACGAATACGGGTGCATACGAGTAGAATTGTTGATGAAACTGAACGAGGATGTAATTGTAAGCATTTTTGTTAAGTAGAAGTATTTTGATAACTGTATTGAAGTCTTTCAAAAGTGTATAAATACATATTAAAACACTACATGTATATACATTTTAACTGAGTCGTTAAGTCATCGTTAGTCGTTACATGTAAGTGTTGTTTTGAAACCTTTAGGTTAACGATCTTGTTAAATGTTGTTAACCCAATGTTTATAATATCAAATGAGATTTTAAATTATTATATTATCATGATATTATCATGTATGAATATCTCTTAATATGATATATATACATTAAATGTCTTTACAACAATAATCGTTACATATATGTCTCGTTTAAAAATCATTAAGTTAGTAGTCTTGTTTTTACATATGTAGTTAATTGTTAATATACTTAATGATATGTTTACTTATCATAGTATCATTTTAACTATATATATATCCATATATATGTCATCATATAGTTTTTACAAGTTTTAACGTTCGTGAATCACCGGTCAAATTGGGTGGTCAATTGTCTATATGAAACATATTTCAATTAATCAAGTCTTAACAAGTTTGATTGCTTAACATGTTGGAAATATTTAATCATGTAAATACCAATCTCAATTAATATATATAAACATGGAAAAGTTCGGGTCACTACAGTACCTACCCGTTAAATAAATTTCGTCCCCAAATTTTAAGCTGTTGAAGGTGTTGACGAATCTTCTGGAAATAGATGCGGGTATTTCTTCTTCATCTGATCTTCACGCTCCCAGGTGAACTCGGGTCCTCTACGAGCATTCCATCGAACCTTAACAATTGGTATCTTGTTTTGCTTAAGTCTTTTAACCTCACGATCCATTATTTCGACGGGTTCTTCGATGAATTGAAGTTTTTCGTTGATTTGGATTTCATCTAACGGAATAGTGAGATCTTCTTTAGCAAAACATTTCTTCAAATTCGAGACGTGGAAAGTGTTATGTACAGCCGCGAGTTGTTGAGGTAACTCAAGTCGGTAAGCTACTGGTCCGACACGATCAATAATCTTGAATGGTCCAATATACCTTGGATTTAATTTCCCTCGTTTACCAAATCGAACAACGCCTTTCCAAGGTGCAACTTTAAGCATGACCATCTCTCCAATTTAAAATTCTATATCTTTTCTTTTAATGTCAGCGTAGCTCTTTTGTCGACTTTGGGCGGTTTTCAACCGTTGTTGAATTTGGATGATCTTCTCTGTAGTTTCTTGTATAATCTCCGGACCCGTAATCTGTCTATCCCCCACTTCACTCCAACAAATCGGAGACCTGCACTTTCTACCATAAAGTGCTTCAAACGGCGCCATCTCAATGCTTGAATGGTAGCTGTTGTTGTAGGAAAATTCTGCTAACGGTAGATGTCGATCCCAACTGTTTCCGAAATCAATAACACATGCTCGTAGCATGTCTTCAAGCGTTTTGTAATGACCCGGATTTTTCCAATCGTTTTATACTTATGAGATTAATATTTACATAAATTAAACATTATCAACATAATAAGCAATCCAAATTGTTGAGACTTGTGTTTTTAAAAAGAGTTTTACACAACGTTTGACCGTCCAATTTGACCGATGATATCACGAACTATATAACATACGATAATTATACGTTTGTGTATATATATGTATTTATATATATTTAACATGATCTAAGGATGGTTTAACATCTCATTGTGTACTAATGACAATGAGTTATAAGTATATTTTGAAACTACTAAATTAAGTTTTCAAAAAGATAACTATACGTAATATTCTTTGATATATATACTTATAACCTATAATGCTTATACATGTATCGTATATATAATGTATTTAATCACTTTTTAAGGACTTAAATACATAAAACAATATAAGTATATTCACAAAAGATAGCTATATTTAAATTCTCATTCCGTTTCCTCAAGATTTCTATACGTATATCTAGGGTATATGTACCCGTATCATACCCAGCTTCTATATGTATTTACTATTGGTATATACACATCAAATCAACATCCTAATCAACATTATTACTGCCCTAGATTTGAGGTAACTAGGATTTGTCAAGTAGCATGAATTATTAGTAAGAAAACAAAATTAGGAATCCTTTTCTTTCTTTATAAACTAAAAACGTTTTTATGAATGAACACCATTTCTTCACTCCATTTTCTCATACCTACACCCTCATTTCTCTCTCAAAATACTCCTAACTTCATACTTGATCATCTCCAAGCATTTTCCCCATCATTTAGCTTCAATTACAAGCCTTAAACACCATAAGAAAACTCTTTCAAGAACATATCAAAATAACCACCCATTTGAAGAAGTATACTTCCAACCTTTTGATCTAACTCCACCACTCTTTGATTCCAAGATTTTTTCTTATCTCTTACAGTAACTTTTTCCAAGTAACTTTAGGTAGTAACCTTGTTCATAATCTTGTTCGATTCATAATTATATAGCTATCTTATTTTATGTTGTAAAATTTTAACAACAAGAACATAGTTTGAATGATTTCAAACTTGTTTGCAAACTAAATAGATCCTTCTAACTTAACTTTTAAAACACTTCAAGACCTGTAATATATCATAATGATATGCTAACTTAACAATATATAACTTGGTTTTACAAAGAACACCTTAAAAACTGAATCTACATCGTCGGAGTGCAACCGGGGGCTGTTTTGGGTTGGATAATTAAAAACCATCTTGAACTTTGAATTGGAAGTTCATGTTCTGGAAAAATGATATTTCTTATGAATATGTTAACACATGAAAATTTCATGGTTTAACTCAAAGTTTAAGTATTTTTAGAAAAATGATCATTAAATGTTGTTTTTATGATGGAAAATGATCACTTTCATAAGTTTTACCAAAGTTTGACCTATAACCTGTGATTTCAAATACAAACTAAGGTATAATCAGTTCATATTCTTAAAAGTTGACTCAATCCAAGGAAGTGGCAAGTTGAACCAACAAAAACGGAGTTGTAATGAAGAAACTACGACTAAAACAAGATTGGGTATCCGAAGCTAGTATAGCTACGAAAATATTTGGAGATAAAGTAAATTAATCATATATTTTCTAATTAATATGATATTTTATATATAATTACTTATGATTTGATTTTATATATTTCAGGACCACCTGTAAACAACACGAGAAGATTAATCATAATACCTCATGATTGTACGCAACACGTCATTTGACAACACGGCATTTTATGTATGCAACACGTCATTTGACAACATGGTACCATGGGTCGAGATTAATTTTGATCAATACGAATACGATGGGGTCTTTATTTATTTTATTGAGCAACTAATTGTGGACCACTAACATCGGACTCCTAACTACGGACTAAGAAAATATTAAAAGTATTATAAGTATATATATATATGTAACGATTGCTTGAAAAGAAAATATGTTGATATATTATATATATATGGTTAGGTTCGTGATATCTATCGGAGACCAAGTCGAGTTAAATACCTTCAAGGCAAAAGTGAGTATATAGTCCCACTTTTAAACTCTAAATATTTTGGGATGAGAATACATGCATTTTATGATTTACGTTATGGACACAAGTGATAAAAAAATATATTCTACATTGAGTTGTACCACTGGCATACTTCCCTGTAGCTTGGTAACTACTATTTACATGTGGTATTGTAAACGTGAATCCTGTTGATAGATCTATCGGGCCTGACAACCCCAACCGGACTAGACGACCAGTATTCAATGGTTGCACAGTACTTCGTTTCGGTGACTACACTTGGTACAGTGTAGTGAGATTTCATAATAAAGGGAATATGCGACGTTGATTAAATGTTAAGTATGGTTATCAAGTGCTCAACCACTTAGAATATTTTTATTAAAACGTTTATGTATATGAAATCTTGTGGTCTATATTTATAACGCTGCTAGCATTAAACCTATATCTCACCAACTTTATGTTGACGTTTAAAGCATGTTTATTCTCAGGTTCCTAGAAGTCTTCCGCTGTTTGAATACATGTTAGAAAAACCATGTGCGACTATACATGTTTTATTCGAGGAAGCATTGCATTCACAAAATCATCACCGTGTATTTATTTTGACTGCATTGTCAACGGAAGTATTCTTGTAAACTGTTATTTACGGTGATTGTCTATATGTAGAAATCATCAGATGTCGAAAACATTGAATTTTAAATATTCATTTATGGTATATCTTTTCAAAAGAATGCAATGTTTATAAAACGTATCATATAGAGGTCAAATGCCTCGCGATGTAATCATATGTTATTGTATTCGTCCCTATGGATTGGGTCGGGTAGTTTCATGTGGTATCAGAGCGGTGGTCTTAGCGAACCAGGTGTAACATCCCGCGTTTTTCCGTTAAATTTAATTTTAACACCGTTTTTTTTTTTTAAAGCATAATCTTTCGTATTTAAATTAATAGTTTCCGTGAGTAACGTTCATTATATTCCCCTATTTAATTTTGACATCACCCGTTTACTCGAGCGTTTTAAAAATATTCGTTTGGTTAATTCCCGCACCCGCTCTGAAACTTGAGGGACTAGTTCCGCCACTTGACCAAAGAGGTGGCTAGTAGTTGACTAGTCAACCACTCACCACCTCCACCCACACATTCATCCATTTCCTTTCTTTTCTTTCTTTCTTTTTTTCTCTCAAGAACACAAACATAAATCATCATCTAAATCCGGATCGGGAAGCAAACTTCAAAACAAATTACATATTCGTGATCCTCTCATCATCCTCTTCGATTTGGTACCAAATTCATCCGTTTTGGGTAACTTTCTAAAATCACTAAATTTCTCTAAATTCGTTTTATATACTTGAAATTGTGTTAGTTAGTATCTATGGCTCGTGTATAACATGAATATATGTTTTGTTTGCTCGATTCGTTGTTTTGAGTAACTAGTTTGAACATTTGAAATGGGTGTGCTAAATCTTTGATTTTGGATGAGTTAATGTTGTTAAATTGTTAAAGTTCATGTTTTAATTGTGTTACTAGTATCACTAGCTTCGTTTTGATGCGTAGGTTGATTAAGAAAACTTCAAAAACCCGATTAATGATTTTGTGATGTTTGACTAGGGTTTGATAGTTCTTGACATGAACTTTTGATACTTGAATGCCATGAAATGTTAATTGCTAGTGTTTAGTAGTAATGTATGCTTCATTACCTTCAAAACGGCATATCGTATGTGTAAATTGGATTCCCGAATCATAAAATACGTTTTACGAACTTGAAACTTTGAAAATAAACCTTTCTTGATCAATTGACGAGTTTTCGGTTATTGTAAATGATGTTTTTGATTGATGAAACATGTTTAGTTGTGTTCCTTGTCAAAAGAGCTTTCCAACGGTATAAGATACGCTTTCTAATTGTTTACGGTTTGAGTTTTGCGTTTGTTTGAAATTTTACCAAGCCTTGAACAAGTGAAACAGGCCTGGGACCAGGCCACGGCCATTGTCGCGGCGCGACAGGCCTGGCCGCGGCGCGACATAAGCCGCGTCCAGATTCTGTTTCCCTTGACCCTTTTTACTAAAAATGTTTGACATGTTCTAGACCTCCAATTTACATGCAACTTGTTTTAACATGCTTATATATGAATAACTAGCATAGAAAAATAGTTCGGGACCCGACCCGAACGTGTTGACTTTTTCGTTGACTTTGACCAAGTTTGACTTTTAGTCAAACTTAACCAAACTTTTATACAATCGTTCTAACATGCTTTTATACTTGATTCTTGCATGAAACTTGACAACGTGATTCACATGCTATACTTAATCGAGTCGTAACGAGCCATAGGACTAATTGAACACATTTCACCCGACCTTGTGTCGTAACCGGTTAATTGATATAACTTACTTGTTTAGGTCAAGGCTAAGCAACTTTCATGCACACGTTTACTTTGTGAAGTACATTTATACTCGTGCACTCGAGGTGAGATCATAGTCCCACCTTTGCAAATACTTTTATTCCTTTAAATCGTGGGCTGAGAAACATATACATTACATACTTATATACATTTCACATGTATATATACTTTTCATACTTTTATACTTTGAACACAAATACGAATACAAAGATACAGGCGAGTTTGAACAAAAGTCCTCAATCCAATTATCATTAGTTCCACTTGCAGGGTGTAAGTGTAAGCGAGTGATTATGTTGTGTGGCCATACGGGTTTAACGAACCCTCATTCAGACGGTTCGCTACCGTTAGTGGATGAAATATAATTTCAACGTGCATAGTGTATGTTCTAACACTATATTCAAAATTCAGAGGGAAGATTCAGTTAAGCTTTGGTAATTGGGTGCTCGCAATACAAACTACATTCTTCGGAATAAATACGATTTGGATAATCATCTATGCAAACTATTGTGGTTCAAAATATACTTTTACAAATACATTTATGATCTCACCAACGTTTTTCGTTGACAGTTTTCTATATGTTTCTCAGGTTCATACTTGGCTATTTGATATATGCTTCCGCGTACACTCATACTTGCTTGGGGTCAGGCATACATGCATACACTCTGATTTCTTGCTTGGAGTCAAGCATACATACATGCATACGCTAGTGATAGCACCTTTGGATTCAAACATATTGTTTACATACTTACGCTATTTATAGCAACTGTGATTTTAAACTAATTATGTCGCAAGATATTTCATTTGTACTTTACTACTTTTGTAAACTTAAACTTGTTGTCGATCCGTTTGGTGAACTAAACTTTGCAAGTCATGCACGTTTCAAATGAATGCGACATAATTTTGGTCAAACGCGTCTCATATAGAGACTATGACCACGCAACGGGACCTAAGTAGCGGCGTCGTCAATGACGATTTGGTCGGGTCGTTACAGATGGTATCATAGCGTTGGTTGTAGGGAACTAGGACGTGCATTAGTGTGTCTAACAGAGTCGTTAGGACGCATTAGTGAGTCTAGACTACAACCGGATAGTTAATCATTGCATTCTGACATACATTTGCTATAGATAGCACTTACTTGACTACTTGTGCATTATACTTGAATCATTCTAGGGAAAACTTTTTAATGGTACCCAACCTTCATTATACGAACTCGTATTCTGCCACCTTGGTTCGGGAACTCTGACTCCATGGTTGTTATTCACCCCGTCTCATCTTACTATTCATAAGTATTGTAAAGTCACCGTCACTACTCTAGATGAGTATCGTCATCACTGTTTATCGCTACGGTTGCGTACTACTCGTTATCATGACTCGTTACTCTTTTCGTACCTAAATACATTATTGTATGAATCGAACCGATTTGACGTGAACAATCATTTATACACTTCCCACGGGGAAACGCTTCCTTAGATTTACAGAAATTCTTTCGATTTAATACGAGTCACGTTTGAGACGTCGTTACATTTTGTTTATTTTAGATTTTCGCGATGACACGAACTTGAATCTATAGAGTGATGTGGGAATGGAGGTATGAGTTAGCGTAATATAACGACACTCGATCAACGTGGTTATATTACGGTAAGACATACCAAAGTTCTAGTGACACGTGATGGTGGTTAGACTCGATCAACCTAAACACCACCATGCGCCATGTACATGACTTCATCTTTTCAGGTTTGGACATCCGAAAACTCCGAGAATATTTATAACAACCATACCGGGGACACACCTTCAATTATTGTCAAATTATATTTATGCTTCCGAATGAATTGCCGATTCCATTCGATTTCAACCGTATGTCACACGGGTATACTAGCTCGTCCTCGCACAGTCTTATTGACTAACTACAACTTACTCGTTATGCTCACATCGGGGCGGAAACTTCTTTTGCATCACCCTCGTACTTCCGGTTCAGGAGGTCCTTATTCTAAATTCCCAATGGAGAGAGACTCTCCACGTTATACTAGTATTCACCTCGAGGGTGAATAGTTCCGACGAACGTTTTTCTTTCAGAAACCGAGGAGAACTTGCCCCGACGAACGTTTTTGGAAACCGATAAATCTTCCGCGACGCGAATTTTCTTGAGAAACTTGTCCTAGCTAACGTTTTCAATTCCTAGCAAACTTGTTCAATATGCCTTAGGGAAATATACCCCGTTTCGGATCGAGATCCTCGTTTCACTTCTAGATTTTGGAGTACCTTACAAAAAGCCTCGGGACCGCGTTTGGACATGAGTACCGCGTACCATCCACAACTCGACGGACCGAACAAACGTACGATTTAAGTCTTGAAAACCATAATACGAATTTGTATTACCAACTTCAAATTTACTTGAGAAAAGTTTTTGCCTTTAACCAAATTCTCTTACAACGATGGTTATCATTCAAGTCTTAACATCACACTTTTCGAGGACCCGTATAGCCGTAATCGTCGTTTTCTTAATTTGTTGAACCGAAGTAGGTGACAAGCGAACCACCGGACCCGAAATCATTCATGAAACAACCGGAAAATTTTTCAATTCCAAGAAAGGCTCAAGGCGGATCGTAGTCGCCAAAAGAACTATGCCGATGTTAGACGTAAACATTTCAAATTCCACGTGGGAAACCGCATCACGTTAAGAGTCGCACCTTGGAAAAGTGCAGTCCGTCTCGGGAAACATAGAAAACAAAATCCGTGATATTTTAACCCTTTTGAAATCTTGGGGCGTTTTGGACGTTGCTAGCCGTTTGGATTTTCCGGCTCACTTTGAGTCTCCGTTTATCCTACATTCGATGTGTCAACTTAAAGACGTGTTTTGCGAAACAAGAACTTGTTATTCCTTTTCGATGAGCTTACTAACGACGATAAACCTCACTTCCAAGGAGGACCGGTTGAAACTATAAATCGTGGAACCAAACTTTAAACCAACGTAAAATTGCGACTGTCGAAGTTCGTTGAAATACCCGAAGGAGTACCTTCACTTATTCGTAGAACCGACAACGCAAGATCTCGAGGAAGAAACAACGACTACTACTTCCAACTAAATTTCGGGACGAAATTTATTTTGAGGTGTGGATAATGTAACATCCCGCGTTTTTCCGTTAAATTTAATTTTAACACCGTTTTTTTTTTAAAAGCATAATCTTTCGTATTTAAATTAATAGTTTCCGTGAGTAACGTTCATTATATTCCCGCTATTTAATTTTGACATCACCCGTTTACTCGAGCGTTTTAAAAATATTCGTTTGGTTAATTCCCGCACCCGCTCTGAAACTTGAGGGACTAGTTCCGCCACTTGACCAAAGAGGTGGCTAGTAGTTGACTAGTCAACCACTCACCACCTCCACCCACACATTCATCCATTTCCTTTCTTTTCTTTCTTTCTTTTTTTCTCTCAAGAACACAAACATAAATCATCATCTAAATCCGGATCGGGAAGCAAACTTCAAAACAAATTACATATTCGTGATCCTCTCATCATCCTCTTCGATTTGGTACCAAATTCATCCGTTTTGGGTAACTTTCTAAAATCACTAAATTTCTCTAAATTCGTTTTATATACTTGAAATTGTGTTAGTTAGTGTCTATGGCTCGTGTATAACATGAATATATGTTTTGTTTGCTCGATTCGTTGTTTTGAGTAACTAGTTTGAACATTTGAAATGGGTGTGCTAAATCTTTGATTTTGGATGAGTTAATGTTGTTAAATTGTTAAAGTTCATGTTTTAATTGTGTTACTAGTATCACTAGCTTCGTTTTGATGCGTAGGTTGATTAAGAAAACTTCAAAAACCCGATTAATGATTTTGTGATGTTTGACTAGGGTTTGATAGTTCTTGACATGAACTTTTGATACTTGAATGCCATGAAATGTTAATTGCTAGTGTTTAGTAGTAATGTATGCTTCATTACCTTCAAAACGGCATATCGTATGTGTAAATTGGATTCCCAAATCATAAAATACGTTTTACGAACTTGAAACTTTGAAAATAAACCTTTCTTGATCAATTGACGAGTTTTCGGTTATTGTAAATGATGTTTTTGATTGATGAAACATGTTTAGTTGTGTTCCTTGTCAAAAGAGCTTTCCAACGGTATAAGATACGCTTTCTAATTGTTTACGGTTTGAGTTTTGCGTTTGTTTGAAATTTTACCAAGCCTTGAACAAGTGAAACAGGCCTGGGACCAGGCCACGGCCATTGTCGCGGCGCGACAGGCCTGGCCGCGGCGCGACATAAGCCGCGTCCAGATTCTGTTTCCCTTGACCCTTTTTACTAAAAATGTTTGACATGTTCTAGACCTCCAATTTACATGCAACTTGTTTTAACATGCTTATATATGAATAACTAGCATAGAAAAATAGTTCAGGACCCGACCCGAACGTGTTGACTTTTTCGTTGACTTTGACCAAGTTTGACTTTTAGTCAAACTTAACCAAACTTTTATACAATCGTTCTAACATGCTTTTATACTTGATTCTTGCATGAAACTTGACAACGTGATTCACATGCTATACTTAATCGAGTCGTAACGAGCCATAGGACTAATTGAACACATTTCACCCGACCTTGTGTCGTAACCGGTTAATTGATATAACTTACTTGTTTAGGTCAAGGCTAAGCAACTTTCATGCACACGTTTACTTTGTGAAGTACATTTATACTCGTGCACTCGAGGTGAGATCATAGTCCCACCTTTGCAAATACTTTTATTCCTTTAAATCGTGGGCTGAGAAACATATACATTACATACTTATATACATTTCACATGTATATATACTTTTCATACTTTTATACTTTGAACACAAATACGAATACAAAGATACAGGCGAGTTTGAACAAAAGTCCTCAATCCAATTATCATTAGTTCCACTTGCAGGGTGTAAGTGTAAGCGAGTGATTATGTTGTGTGGCCATACGGGTTTAACGAACCCTCATTCAGACGGTTCGCTACCGTTAGTGGATGAAATATAATTTCAACGTGCATAGTGTATGTTCTAACACTATATTCAAAATTCAGAGGGAAGATTCAGTTAAGCTTTGGTAATTGGGTGCTCGCAATACAAACTACATTCTTCGGAATAAATACGATTTGGATAATCATCTATGCAAACTATTGTGGTTCAAAATATACTTTTACAAATACATTTATGATCTCACCAACGTTTTTCGTTGACAGTTTTCTATATGTTTCTCAGGTTCATACTTGGCTATTTGATATATGCTTCCGCGTACACTCATACTTGCTTGGGGTCAGGCATACATGCATACACTCTGATTTCTTGCTTGGAGTCAAGCATACATACATGCATACGCTAGTGATAGCACCTTTGGATTCAAACATATTGTTTACATACTTACGCTATTTATAGCAACTGTGATTTTAAACTAATTATGTCGCAAGATATTTCATTTGTACTTTACTACTTTTGTAAACTTAAACTTGTTGTCGATCCGTTTGGTGAACTAAACTTTGCAAGTCATGCACGTTTCAAATGAATGCGACATAATTTTGGTCAAACGCGTCTCATATAGAGACTATGACCACGCAACGGGACCTAAGTAGCGGCGCCATCAATGACGATTTGGTCGGGTCGTTACACCAGGTCTACATTAGTGTGTCTAACTGATAAGTCGTTAGGTTGCATTAGTGAGTCTGGACTTCGACCGTGTCTGCATGTCAAAATTTTGCTTATCATTTTGTGTCGAAAATCATCTATTTATCATCTGTAGGAAATTACCTGCTTATCATCTTAAGTCTAAACGCGTCTTACTGCATTCATTGCATGAATGGTGTATAGACAAAATTCATATCTTAGCGTATTTGCTAATTCATATCTACGCGTATCTGTTACTGTAAACTTTGTCTGACATATTCCGTAAATCCCTCCGTAATCTATGAGATCTTTTGTTCTATATATGTGGATATTCTATATAATTAGAATACCACCCGATAGCCGAAAAATCATTTCATATCGAAAAATCCTTTATTCAATCATACGAAATGGAACTCGTCACTAGTTGAAGTCCCTCGGATTCCGATATGGAATACCACTCAAGCTCCGAAAGCAGTGTGACCGGAATGGATCAACCAATCAGTCATCATCTATTTTGGATGGATTGGGGATGGGTTCGTAGCCTCCTCAATCATTGGAGACAAGAAGAAGGTGATCCCTTCCATCCACCAAATTGCCCTCTTGACGATGAACCTGAAGCACTTACCGGCGAACCAGTTCGAGAAACCATTTTCTCTTTCATTTCCAGAGTATCTCGTCACGATTATATACTACATCAAATTCTAGATTTTATTTATCCGCTCGTCCGAACCGACAATCACCCCGGTGTAATAGAAGAAGTCAACGAGCTTCGCACTCGGGTAGTGGCTTTGGAGAATACGGTACGAAGGTTACAAACACGATCAGCAGCATCAGCAGCATAACCAGTACCGTCAATAACATCAACATCGCAAGCCTCAATACCCTAAGCACCAGCAGCATCACCAGCATCAACATTATCACCATCATCAACATCAACAGGATCATTACCACCACCAACAATCACATCCGCATCACACACCTCAATATCACCATCCGTACCTTGGATATCAACGTCACACGCACCATAGATACCAAGAAGTACCAACAATAACAAACACTGAAGTATTGATTCATAACTTCATCAGAGAAACATTCTATGGTGATTATGTAATCTCTAAAGACATAGAGATTACCTATTTCTGCCTTAACCATAAATCAGATGAGTGGACAGAAATGATAAAAGGAAGAGTAGAAACCCCGACAAGAATGATGCGTAAGGTACAAGCTAGACTTGTTTTACCAACAGCATCAGCAGTACCCTTAGCCTCACCAACACAGTCAGTGCTGTCAACATCGTTAGAATCGTCAGCAGCTTTAACATCACAAGCTCCACCAGTTCAAGAATCACCGTGGACATCATCAATAACGCGTATATTGCATCAACGAGTTATGAAGTATTAACTCATTCTTCTGAAGAATTTATATAAATATTTTATATATATGAATTCGGAAACCAAAATAAATCTTTTCGTACTAAGCTATTAAGTATGAATTGAAAAAGGGTAGATACTACTCATTTAAATTCATACTATAAATATGCAATGATGTACGTCCTTCGTCAGCAACTTAATCATCGTTAACTACAATCCCTGTTTCAATTCAATGAATTTCGTTTTATAATAAACCAAGTGTATTATTCAATAATATGTTTGATTTTACACTTTCATCTTCAATGTACTCGAAGCTTACTGGGAAACAACATTCATATCTTGCGAAGTTAGCAAGAGTTCAATGAGTATCAGCATGATTCACTAAGGAAATATATATAAGAATAAATAATGAAGTATTGATCCATAACTTCATTAATATTCTGTGAAGAATATGTGGTTCCTAATCATTTTAGAGATTACTTATTCTAGCTCAAACCGAAAATCAAATGAGTCTAATATTATATTGACTTATTAAATTCATGATTACATCTAAAGAAGATATATATGTACATATATTTTCATAAAGATTGTAATAAAATTCTCTGGTACAAAACATTACTTGTGAAATTTTTTTTAACGGGTAGGTAATACCCGAGAGATATATAAATTCACAATTAATATGATTATATTCTTCGACTCTAATTCAATAATCATCAACTATACTCACTACCTTCACAATAATATACATTCTTTCATAGAAATCAAAATAACCATTCTCATCCAAATTTGATTACGACAAAACGAAATCCAAGTCAAGACTTAACAGAAGACATCACTCTTAGGACTCTTACATCTTTCAAAACTATACTTTGACTTCAAAACTATGCTAGAACATCATTAGATTCTTGGAACCCAGAAAAAATATTTGTATCATTCATAGTCCTAATATGTATATTAACAATTACAATCTATGATCAAACCCTTCGAAATTCCTGAAGACACTTCAAATAATGGACAATCGAGATAATGATCCAACCACACATTACCCACAGTCTTGCATCTGAAAAGCTCTCAAAACTAAGGACATAATTTAACACGTATCTGCGTTAAATCTTTTAGCATTTATTAGCAAAAATAACTTTGCGATTCCTTTCCTAAAATAGCAAATTTTGTCACAGTTTCAGCAAGTTAACCTCGACTTTCCATTCGAAGTAGCCTTATTATAACCTGTAATACATACGATTACCCTTTTGTTACCAGGGAACCTTTTATATTCCACGACATTATCAGCAGATGTACCAGCAACTCGTTACCCCTTTGGCGGAATCAACAATTGGTATTTTGAAATCTCGCAGCATTTCTATTTCGGCAGTTATATATATATACAACGTCTATCCCCAAGAATTACATATTTCAAATGTGAAGTTTCTGAAAAATGCTCCAGTCTACGAAATAGTGCTATTAAGTTTTGGAAAAGACTGATAAAGTGGTAAAGACAGTAGACAACAATTACGGTCAGAAGTTTGACAATAAAGAATAATAGATTGGAAAAGCTCGAACGAAAAATTTGGTACTGGAAAACGGATTGACCAAAGTATAAAGGAGGTCTTGGACAAATCACAATGACGAAATCTACCTTCAAAGGATTCAATTGATTCAGTGTCTGCTGAAACCGTTAGTAAGAACCTTACTCCTTATTCTAAACCTTCACAGACATATTTTCCGCGTCATTCCCTGATCTTAGATATTCTAAGATATCATCGTATTTTTCATTATAAATATCTTCGATATTCCTGAAGATATATTCCCAACTATCCTCATCAAAAATCATTTATCTCTTCACAATAGTTGCGTTACAACATAAAAGAAACTGTGTTAGTTTCTAAATTCTGAAAAATTCGAGTTTAAAATATGAATGTTTTGAAGTAGTGTTGGAAACTGAAGCATGAACTAGTATAATATAATGACACTTGATCAACGTGATTATATTACAGTAATTCATGCTGAGTTTCTAAATGGAACATAATGATTCACAGATCATAACGTCATCATGTGCCATGTTACACAACTCTTACATTCTACCCAATCTCCAAACATATTAAGAACATATCTCCTTGATAATTCTATCTTTTCGGACATTCTGGTAACTTACCAAATCAAGATCGTGCAATTACTATTTCCTTCTTAGAACATTAACTATGTTTATTTCAAAATCCATACCTACGAATTCCAGACCATTATTCGCTTGACTCAAAGTCGGGAAGAGGAAACAGAAGTATGGAACTGTTGAATATAAAAGAAAACATAAAGCTCGACAACAACAAATAAATTACAAACCGTGTATATCAATACGTATTGCAACGTAAAGGCACGGGAGAATTAACAATACTATAACCCTAAGGTAATAGTAGAAATAAATAAAATCCTCCGGAGGTAGATGAAAAAGAAGAATGACAGAGATGAAAGTTAAGAGTATATCCAGGATCAGTACTGGATGAAGCATACTGATAAATGTTTTAAAGTATGAATTGAGGGAGGAAGAATAGAAGGTATGAGTTGTAAGGAAATGAAGGGAGGTGGATTTATAGTAAAAGATCCGACAGAGCAATCAAAATAGATGATTGCATTTAAAGCGGATTCTAATTTCCTTGATTATCGAAGAATCAAATCTCATTATGAAGATTTTACTCCAAATCTCTTGAACTTGGAAATCAATCCTATTTACGTCAAAAGATATGACGAATCTATACCTACTCATTTCACCCTTTGGTGATAGCCTTACTCGTACTCTTCACAAAAATCAAATTGCTTTATCAATATTACTTGATGATAATAAAACTCTAATTTCCAACTCGTATATGTCATGAAAACATACTTATTGTCAGCCATGACCATCCCATTCAAATTTCGGGACGAAATTTATTTAACGGGTAGGTACTGTAACGACCCGGATTTTTCCAATCGTTTTATACTTATGAGATTAATATTTACATAAATTAAACCTTACCAACATAATAAGCAATCCAAATTGTTGAGACTTGTGTTTTTAAAAAGAGTTTTACACAACGTTTGACCGTCCAATTTGACCGATGATATCACGAACTATATAACATACGATAATTATACGTTTGTGTATATATATGTATTTATATATATTTAACATGATCTAAGGATGGTTTAACATCTCATTGTGTACTAATGACAATGAGTTATAAGTATATTTTGAAACTACTAAATTAAGTTTTCAAAAAGATAACTATACGTAATATTCTTTGATATATATACTTATAACCTATAATGCTTATACATGTATCGTATATATAATGTATTTAATCACTTTTTAAGGACTTAAATACATAAAACAATATAAGTATATTCACAAAAGATAGCTATATTTAAATTCTCATTCCGTTTCCTCAAGATTTCTATACGTATATCTAGGGTATATGTACCCGTATCATACCCAGCTTCTATATGTATTTACTATTGGTATATAGACATCAAATCAACATCCTAATCAACATTATTACTGCCTAGATATGAGGTAACTAGGATTTGTCAAGTAGCATGAATTATTAGTAAGAAAACAAAATTAGGAATCCTTTTCTTTCTTTATAAACTAAAAACGTTTTTATGAATGAACACCATTTCTTCACTCCATTTTCTCATACCTACACCCTCATTTCTCTCTCAAAATACTCCTAACTTCATACTTGCTCATCTCCAAGCATTTTCTCCATCAGTTAGCTTCAATTACAAGCCTTAAACACCATAAGAAAACTCTTTCAAGAACATATCAAAATAACCACCCATTTGAAGAAGTATACATCCAACCTTTTGATCTAACTCCACCACTCTTTGATTCCAAGATTTTTTCTTATCTCTTACAGTAACTTTGTCCAAGTAACTTTAGGTAGTAACCTTGTTCATAATCTTGTTCGATTCATAATTATATAGCTATCTTATTTTATGTTGTAAAATTTTAACAACAAGAACATAGTTTGAATGATTTCAAACTTGTTTGCAAACTAAATAGATCCTTCTAACTTAAGTTTTAAAACACTTCAAGACCTGTAATATATCATAATGATATGCTAACTTAATAAGATATAACTTGGTTTTACAAAGAACACCTTAAAAACTGAATCTACATCGTCGGAGTGCAACCGGGGGCTGTTTTGGGTTGGATAATTAAAAACCATCTTGAACTTTGAATTGGAAGTTCATGTTCTAGAAAAATGATATTTCTTATGAATATGTTAACACATAAAAATTTCATGGTTTAACTCAAAGTGTAAGTATTTTTAGAAAAATGATCATTAAATGTTGTTTTTATGATGGAAAATGATCACTTTCATAAGTTTTACCAAAGTTTGACCTATAACCTGTGATTTCAAATACAAACTAAGGTATTTTCAGTTCATATTCTTAAAATTTGACTCGATCCAAGGAAGTGGCAAGTTGAACCAACAAAAACGGAGTTGTAATGAAGAAACTACGACTAAAACAAGATTGGGTATCCGAAGCTAGTTTAGCTACGAAAATATTTGGAGATAAAGTAAATTAATCATATATTTTCTAATTAATATGATATTTTATATATAATTACTTATGATTTGATTTTATATATTTCAGGACCACCCGTAAACAACACGAGAAGATTAATCATAAGACCTCATGATTGTACGCAACACTTCATTTGACAACACGGCACTTTATGTATGCAACACGTCATTTGACAACATGGTACCATGGGTCGAGATTAATTTTGATCAATACGAATACTAATTGTGGACACAAGTGATAAAAAAATATATTCTACGTTGAGTTGTACCACTGGCATACTTCCTTGTAGCTTGGTAACTACTATTTACATGTGGTATTGTAAACGCGAATCCTGTTGATAGATCTATCGGGCCTGACAACCCCAACCGGACTGGACGACCAGTATTCAACGGTTGCACAGTACTTCGTTTCGGTGACTACACTTGGTACAGTGTAGTGAGATTTCATAATAAAGGGAATATGCGACGTTGATTATATGTTAAGTATGGTTATCAAGTGCTCAACCACTTAGAATATTTTTATTAAAACGTTTATGTATATGAAATCTTGTGGTCTATATTTATAACGCTGCTAGCATTAAACCTATATCTCACCAACTTTATGTTGACGTTTATAGAATGTTTATTCTCAGGTTCCTAGAAGTCTTCCACTGTTTGAATATATGTTAGAAAAACCATGTGCATGAAGTCATACATGTTTTATTCGAGGAAGCATTGCATTCACAAAATCGTCACCGTGTATTTATTTTGACTGCATTGTCAACGGAAGTATTCTTGTAAACTGTTATTTACGGTGATTGTCTATATGTAGAAATCATCAGATGTCGAAAACATTGAATTTTAAATATTCATTTATGGTATATCTTTTCAAAAGAATGCAATGTTTATAAAACGTATCATATAGAGGTCAAATGCCTCGCGATGTAATCATATGTTATTGTATTCGTCCCTATGGATTGGGTCAGGTCGTTTCACGTTTGTATCATCCTTTCGCTCTGCCCATCAGTTTGTGGATGATAGGCAGTACTCATGTCTAGACAAGTTCCTAATGCTTGCTATTATGTCTGCCAGAATCTTGAAATAAATTTGCCATCCCTATCAGAGATAATAGAGATTGGTATTCCATGTCTGGAGACGACTTCCTTCAAATACAGTCGTGCTAACTTCTCCATCTTGTCATCTTCTCTTATTGGCAGGAAGTGTGCTGATTTGGTGAGACGATCAACTATTACCCAAATAGTATCAAAACCACTTGCAGTCCTTGGCAATTTAGTGATGAAATCCATGGTAATGTTTTCCCATTTCCATTCCGGGATTTCGGGTTGTTGAAGTAGACCTGATGGTTTCTGATGCTCAGCTTTGACCTTAGAACACGACAAACATTCTCCTACGTATTTAGCAACATCGGCTTTCATACCCGGCCACCAAAAATGTTTCTTGAGATCCTTGTACATCTTCCCCGTTCCAGGATGTATTGAGTATCTGGTTTTATGAGCTTCTCTAAGTACCATTTCTCTCATATCTCCAAATTTTGGTACCCAAATCCTTTCAGCCCTATACCGGGTTCCGTCTTCCCGAATATTAAGATGCTTCTCCGATCCTTTGGGTATTTCATCCTTTAAATTTCCCTCTTTTAAAACTCCTTGTTGCGCCTCCTTTATTTGAGTAGTAAGGTTATTATGAATCATTATATTCATAGATTTTACTCGAATGGGTTCTCTGTCCTTCCTGCTCAAGGCATCGGCTACCACATTTGCCTTCCCCGAGTGGTAACGAATCTCAAAGTCGTAATCATTCAATAATTCAATCCACCTACGCTGCCTCATATTCAGTTGTTTATGATTAAATATGTGTTGAAGACTTTTGTGGTCGGTATATATAATACTTTTGACCCCATATAAATAGTGCCTCCAAGTCTTTAATGCAAAAACAACCGCGCCTAATTCCAAATCATGCGTCGTATAATTTTGTTCGTGAATCTTCAATTGTCTAGACGCATAAGCAATCACCTTCTTTCGTTGCATTAATACACAACCGAGACCTTGATTTGATGCGTCACAATAAATCACAAAATCATCATTCCCTTCAGGCAATGACAATATAGGTGCCGTAGTTAGCTTTTTCTTCAATAACTGAAACGCTTTCTCTTGTTCATCATTCCATTCAAATTTCTTCCCTTTATGCGTTAATGCAGTCAAGGGTTTTATTATTCTGGAAAAGTCTTGGATGAACCTTCTGTAGTAACCAGCTAGTTCTAAAAACTGGCGTATGTGTTTCGGAGTTTTCGGGGTCTCCCACTTTTCAATAGTTTCTATCTTTGCCGGATCCACCTTAATACCTTCTTTGTTCACTATGTGACCGAGGAATTGAACTTCTTCCAACCAAAATGCACACTTTGAAAACTTAGCGTACAATTCTTCCTTCCTCAATACTTCTAACACCTTTTTCAAATGTTCACCATGTTCTTGGTCATTCTTTGAGTAAATAAGTATGTCATCAATGAAAACAATGACAAACTTGTCAAGGTATGGTCCACACACTCGGTTCATAAGGTCCATGAATACAGCTGGTGCATTAGTTAAACCAAACGGCATGACCATAAACTCGTAATGACCGTAACGTGTTCTGAAAGCAGTCTTTGGAATATCATCTTCTTTCACCCGCATTTGATGATACCCGGAACGTAAGTCAATCTTTGAATAAATAGACGAGCCTTGTAGTTGATCAAATAATTCGTCGATTCTCGGTAGTGGGTAGCGGTTCTTGATGGTAAGTTTGTTCAACTCTCGGTAGTCGATACACAACCTGAATGTACCATCTTTCTTCTTGACAAACAAAACAGGAGCTCCCCACGGTGATGTGCTTGGTCATATGAAACCACACTCTAAAAGTTCTTGTAATTGGCTTTGTAGTTCTTTCATCTCGCTGGGTGCGAGTTTGTAAGGAGCACGAGCTATTGGTGCAGCTCCTGGTACAAGATCTATTTGAAATTCAACGGATCGATGTGGGGGTAATCCCGGTAATTCTTTCGGAAATACATCGGGAAATTCTTTTGCAATGGGAACATCATTGATGCTCTTTTCTTCAGTTTGTACTTTCTCGATGTGTGCCAGAACAGCATAGCAACCTTTTCTTATTAGTTTTTGTGCCTTCAAATTACTAATAAGATGTAGCTTCGTGTTGCCCTTTTCTCCGTACACCATTAAGGGTTTTCCTTTTTCTCGTATAATGCGAATTGCATTTTTGTAACAAACGATCTCTGCTTTCACTTCTTTCAACCAGTCCATACCGATTATCACATCAAAACTCCCTAACTCTACTAGTATCAAATCAATCTTAAATGTTTCGCTAACCAGTTTAATTTCTCGATTCCGACATATATTATCTGCTGAAATTAATTTACCATTTGCTAATTCGAGTAAAAATTTACTATCCAAAGGCGTCAATGGACAACTTAATTTAGCACAAAAATCTCTACTCATATAGCTTCTATCCGCACCCGAATCAAATAAAACGTAAGCAGATTTATTGTCAATAAGAAACGTACCCGTAACAAGCTCCGGGTCTTCCTGTGCCTCTGCCGGATTAATATTGAAAACTCTTCCGCGGCCTTGTCCATTCATGTTCTCCTGGTTTGGGCAATTTCTAATAATGTGGCCCGGTTTTCCACATTTATAACAAACTACATTGGCATAACTTGCTCCGACACTACTTGCTCCGCCATTACTCGTTCCGACACCATTTGTTCCTTTCGTTCTATTAACCCCTGGTCCGTAGACCTCACACTTTGCCGCGCTATGACCATTTCTTTTACACTTATTGCAAAATTTGGTGCAGAACCCCGAGTGATACTTTTCACACCTTTGGCATAGCTGCTTCTGATTGTTGTTGTTGTTGCGGTTATTATTGTTGTTAGGATGATTGTTGTAGTTGCGGTTGTTGTTGTTGTTGTTGTTGTGTTGTTGTTGTTGTTGTTGTTGTTGTTGTTGTTATTGTTGTTGTTGTTGTTGTTGTTGTTGTTGTTGTTGTTGTTGGGCCGTTTGTTGTAGTTGCGATTGATGTTGCGATTGTTGGGATAATTGTTGCGATTATTGTTGTAATTGCTGTTGTTGTTGTATTGGTGATTCTTATCACCGTTTTCCTCCCACTTTCTTTTGACTTGCTTCACATTGGCCTCTTCAGCAGTCTGTTCTTTAATTCTTTCTTCAATCTGGTTCACTAGTTTGTGAGCCATTCTACATGCCTGTTGTATGGAGGCGGGCTCGTGTGAACTTATATCTTCTTGGATTCTTTCCGGTAATCCTTTCACAAACGCGTCGATCTTCTCTTCCTCATCTTCGAATGCTCCCGGACACAATAGGCACAATTCTGTGAATCGTCTTTCGTACGTGGTAATATCAAATCCTTGGGTTCGTAACCCTCTAAGTTCTGTCTTGAGCTTATTGACCTCGGTTCTGGGACGGTACTTCTCGTTCATCAAGTGCTTGAATGCTGACCACAGTAGTGCGTACGCATTGTCTTGTCCCACTTGCTCTAGATAGGTATTCCACCATGTTAACACAGAACCTGTGAAGGTATGCATAGCGTACTTCACTTTGTCCTCTTCAGTACACTTACTTATGGCAAACACCGATTCGACCTTCTCGGTCCACCGTTTCAATCCGATCGATCCTTCGGTTCCATCAAATTCCAAAGGTTTGCAGGCAGTGAATTCTTTGTAGGTGCATCCTACACGATTTCCTGTACTGCTAGATCCAAGGTTATTGTTGGTATGTAGCGCAGCCTGTACTGCGGCTATGTTTGAAGCTAGAAAAGTACGGAATTCCTCTTCATTCATATTCAAGGTGTGTCGAGTTGTCGGTGCCATTTCCTTCAAAATAGTCAAATGGAACAAGTTAATCATACAGAATATTAAGAGTAGTTAATAGTATTTCGTAGCATAATATGAACTCAATTATAAAAGCTTTTTCTTCATATTAGCGTTTTATAAGTTTAAATTCGGGTAGTACCTACCCGTTAAGTTCATACTTAGTAGCTAATATACAATTCAACTACTACAATTCTATATGAAAAACTGATTATAATAATATTTCGCGTTCAAACTTTTACACAATATTTTACAAACTTACAATACCGCTTATTTTACATATAGCATGAAATATAGCACACAATAAATTTGATACAAGATGGTTGTGAAGATAATTCTAGCTAGTACACAAGTCGTTCAGCAAAGGCAATAAAGAAACGTAATTCATACGTCCAGAAACAAGTCATGCATTCTGGTTTTACTAGGATTACTTCCCATCCTTGGTCTTGTGGAACATAACCGTTATGGCCGTTGATAAGACAGCGTGTTCTAACGTCGTCAAAGGGACGAGGGTTACGTAATGTCCAACAGTCCCGTAACAATCTAAAACCTCATTTCTTATCCCAATTACCGACTCCGTCACTTGTGGAAACGTTTTGTTTAATAGTTGTAGCCCGATGTTCTTGTTCTCACTTTGGTGAGAAGCGAACATTACTAATCCGTAAGCATAACATGCTTCTTTATGTTGCATGTTAGCCGCTTTTTCTAAATCACGAAGTCCAATATTCGGATATATTGAGTCAAAATAATTTCTTAACCCATTGCGTAAAATAGCATTTGGGTTCCCCGCAATATATGCGTCAAAGTAAACACATCGTAACTTATGGATTTCCCAATGTGATATCCCCCATCTTTCGAACGAAAGCCTTTTATAAACCAAGGCATTCTTGGAACGTTCTTCGAATGTCTTACAAACGGATCTCGCCTTAAATAGTTGTGCCGAAGAATTCTGACCGACTCTAGACAAGATTTCATCAATCATGTCTCCGGGTAGGTCTCTTAAAATATTGGGTTCTCTATCCATTTTGTGTTTTTATACTGTAAAATAGACAAGAGTTAGATTCATAAAAAAAATACTTATTAATACAAGCAATTTTTAAATATATCATAAAGCATAAGCACACTATATTACATATATTACACCACACGAATACAACTATCTTATTCCGACTCGCTTGTTTCTTCTTCTTCGGTTTTGGTTAGTTTTTCCAAGTTTCTATGGATATATGATGTTCCCCTAATACGAATCGTCGTTTTCCACATTGGTTTAGAAAAACCTGGTGGTTTAGAGGTTCCCGGGTCATTGTTACAACTTAAGGACTTCGGGGGTTGACGATACATATAAGTTCATCGGGGTTGGAATTAGATTTCTCTATTTTTATGCCCTTTCTCTTATTATTTTCTTTTGCCTTTTTAAATTCAGTTGGGGTAATTTTTATAACATCATCGGAATTCTCATCGGAATCCGATTCATCGGAGAATTGGTAATCCTCCCAATATTTTGCTTCCTTGGCGGAAACACCATTGACCATAACTAACCTTGGTCGGTTGGTTGAGGATTTTCTTTTACTTAACCGTTTTATTATTTCCCCCACCGGTTCTTTTTCTTCATCCGGTTCCGATTCTTCTTCCGATTTCGATTCTTCTTCCGGTTCCGACTCTTCTTCCGGTTCCTCTTCGGAAACTTGTGAATCAGTCCACGAATCATTCCAATTTACATTTGACTCTTCATTATTATTAGGTGAGTCAATGGGACTTGTTCTAGAGGTAGACATCTATCACATAATATCAAACGCGTTAAGAGATTAATATATCACATAATATTCACATGTTAAAAATATATAGTTTCCAACAAAATTTGTTAAGCAATCATTTTTCAAGTAAACACGGTCGAAGTCCAGACTCACTAATGCATCCTAACAAACTCGATAAGACACACTAATGCAAAATTCTAGTTCTCTAAGACCAACGCTCGGATACCAACTGAAATGTCCCGTTCTTATTGATTAAAAACGATCCATATTAATTGATTTCGTTGCGAGGTTTTGACCTCTATATGAGACGTTTTTCAAAGACTGCATTCATTTTTAAAACAAACCATAACCTTTATTTCATAGATAAAGGTTTTAAAAAGCTTTACGTAGATTATCAAATAATGATAATCTAAAATATCCTGTTTACACACGACCATTACATAATGGTTTACAATACAAATATGTTACAACAAAATAAGTTTCTTGAATGCATTTTTTACACAATATCATACAAGCATGGACTCCAAATCTCGTCCTTATTTAAGTATGCGACAGCGAAAGCTCTTAATAATCACCTGAGAATAAACATGCTTAAAACGTCAACAAAAATGTTGGTGAGTTATAGGTTTAACCTATATATATCAAATCATAATAATAGACCACAAGATTTCATATTTCAATACACATCCCATACATAGAGATAAAAATCATTCATATGGTGAACACCTGGTAACCGACATTAACAAGATGCATATATAAGAATATCCCCATCATTCCGGGACACCCTTCGGATATGATATAAATTTCGAAGTACTAAAGCATCCGGTACTTTGGATGGGGTTTGTTAGGCCCAATAGATCTATCTTTAGGATTCGCGTCAATTAGGGTGTCTGTTCCCTAATTCTTAGATTACCAGACTTAAAAAAAAGGGCATATTCGATTTCGATAATTCAACCATAGAATGTAGTTTCACGTACTTGTGTCTATTTTGTAAATCATTTATAAAACCTGCATGTATTCTCATCCCAAAAATATTAGATTTTAAAAGTGGGACTATAACTCACTTTCACAGATTTTTACTTCGTCGGGAAGTAAGACTTGGCCACTGGTTGATTCACGAACCTATAACAATATATACATATATATCAAAGTATGTTCAAAATATATTTACAACACTTTTAATATATTTTGATGTTTTAAGTTTATTAAGTCAGCTGTCCTCGTTAGTAACCTACAACTAGTTGTCCACAGTTAGATGTACAGAAATAAATCGATAAATATTATCTTGAATCAATCCATGACCCAGTGTATACGTATCTCAGTATTGATCACAACTCAAACTATATATATTTTGGAATCAACCTCAACCCTGTATAGCTAACTCCAACATTCACATATAGAGTGTCTATGGTTGTTCCGAAATATATATAGATGTGTCGACATGATAGGTCGAAACATTGTATACGTGTCTATGGTATCTCAAGATTACATAATATACAATACAAGTTGATTAAGTTATGGTTGGAATAGATTTGTTACCAATTTTCACGTAGCTAAAATGAGAAAAATTATCCAATCTTGTTTTACCCATAACTTCTTCATTTTAAATCCGTTTTGAGTGAATCAAATTGCTATGGTTTCATATTGAACTCTATTTTATGAATCTAAACAGAAAAAGTATAGGTTTATTGTCGGAAAAATAAGTTACAAGTCATTTTTGTAAAGGTAGTCATTTCAGTCGAAAGAACGACGTCTAGATGACCATTTTAGAAAACATACTTCCACTTTGAGTTTAACCATAATTTTTGGATATAGTTTCATGTTCATAATAAAAATCATTTTCTTAGAATAACAACTTTTAAATCAAAGTTTATCATAGTTTTTAATTAACTAACCCAAAACAGCCCGCGGTGTTACTACGACGGCGTAAATCCGGTTTTACGGTATTTTTCGTGTTTCCAGGTTTTAAATCATTAAGTTAGCATATCATATAGATATAGAACATGTGTTTAGTTAATTTTAAAAGTCAAGTTAGAAGGATTAACTTTTGTTTGCGAACAAGTTTAGAATTAACTAAACTATGTTCTAGTGATTACAAGTTAAGCCTTCAAATAAGATAGCTTTAAATGTATGAATCGAATGATGTTATGAACATCATTACTACCTTAAGTTCCTTGGATAAACCTACTGGAAAAGAGAAAAATGGATCTAGCTTCAACGGATCCTTGGATGGCTCGAAGTTCTTGAAGCAGAATCATGACACGAAAACAAGTTCAAGTAAGATCATCACTTGAAATAAGATTGTTATAGTTATAGAAATTGAACCAAAGTTTGAATATGATTATTACCTTGTATTAGAATGATAACCTACTGTAAGAAACAAAGATTTCTTGAGGTTGGATGATCACCTTACAAGATTGGAAGTGAGCTAGCAAACTTGAAAGTATTCTTGATTTTATGTAACTAGAACTTGTAGAATATATGAAGAACACTTATAACTTGAAGATAGAACTTGAGAGAGATCAATTAGATGAATAAAATTGAAGAATGAAAGTGTTTGTAGGTGGTTTTGGTCATTGGTGTATGGATTAGATATAAAGGATATGTAATTTTGTTTTCATGTAAATAAGTCATGAATGATTACTCATATTTTTATAATTTTATGAGATATTTCATGCTAGTTGCCAAATGATGGTTCCCACATGTGTTAGGTGACTCACATGGGCTGCTAAGAGCTGATCATTGGAGTATATATACCAATATTACATACATCTAAAAGCTGTGTATTGTACGAGTACGAATACGGGTGCATACGAGTAGAATTGTTGATGAAACTGAACGAGGATGTAATTGTAAGCATTTTTGTTAAGTAGAAGTATTTTGATAAGTGTATTGAAGTCTTTAAAAAGTGTATAAATACATATTAAAACACTACATGTATATACATTTTAACTGAGTCGTTAAGTCATCGTTAGTCGTTACATGTAAGTGTTGTTTTGAAACCTTTAGGTTAACGATCTTGTTAAATGTTGTTAACCCAATGTTTATAATATCAAATGAGATTTTAAATTATTATATTATCATGATATTATCATGTATGAATATCTCTTAATATGATATATATACATTAAATGTCTTTACAACGATAATCGTTATATATATGTCTCGTTTAAAAATCATTAAGTTAGTAGTCTTGTTTTTACATATGTAGTTCATTGTTAATATAATTAATGATATGTTTACTTATCATAGTATCATGTTTACTATATATATATCCATATATATGTCATCATATAGTTTTTACAAGTTTTAACGTTCGTGAATCACCGGTCAACTTGGGTGGTCAATTGTCTATATGAAACATATTTCAATTAATCAAGTCTTAACAAGTTTGATTGCTTAACATGTTGGAAATATTTAATCATGTAAATACCAATCTCAATTAATATATATAAACATGGAAAAGTTCGGGTCACTACAATATAGAGGTCAAAACCTCGCAATGAAATCAATTAATATGGAACGTTTTTAATCAATAAGAACGGGACATTTCAGTTGGTATCCGAGCGTTGGTATTAGAGAACCAGAATTTTGCATTAGTGTGTCTTATCGAGTTTGTTAGGATGCATTAGTGAGTCTGGACTTCGACCGTGTTTACTTGAAAAATGATTGCTTAACAAATTTTGTTGGAAACTATATATTTTTAACATGTGAATATTATGTGATATATTAATCTCTTAACGCGTTTGATATTATGTGATAGATGTCTACCTCTAGAATAAGTCCCATTGACTCACCTAATAATAATGAAGAGTCAAATGTAAATTGGAATGATTCGTGGACTGATTCACAAGTTTCCGAAGAGGAACCGGAAGAAGAGTCGGAACCGGAAGAAGAATCGAAACCGGAAGAATAATCGGAACCGGATGAAGAAAAAGAACCGGTAGGGAAAATAATAAAACGATTAAGTAAAAGAAAATCCTCAACCAACCGACCAAGGTTAATTATGGTCAATGGTGTTTCCGCCAAGGAAGCAAAATATTGGGAGGATTACCAATTCTCCGATGAATCGGATTCCGACGAGAATTTCGATGATGTTATAGAAATTACCCCAACTGAATTTAAAAAGGCAAAAGAAAATAATAAGGGAAAGGGCATAAAAATAGAGAAATCTAATTCCAACCCCGATGAACTTTATATGTATCGTCAACCCCCGAAGTCCTTAAGTTGTAACAATGACCCGGGAACCTCTAAACCACTAGGTTTTTCTAAACCAATGTGGAAAACGATGGCTCATATTAGGGGAACATCATATATCCCTAGAAACTTGGCAAAACGAACCAAAACCGAAGAAGAAGAAACAAGCGAGTCGGAATAAGATAGTTGTATTCGTGTGGTGTAATATATGTAATATAGTGTGCTTATGCTTTATGATATATGTAAAAATTGCTTGTATTAATAAGTATTTTTTTTATGAATCTAACTCTTGTCTATTTTACAGTATAAAAACACAAAATGGATAGACAACCCAATATTTTAAGAGACCTACCCGGAGACATGATTGATGAAATCTTGTCTAGAGTCGGTCAGAATTCTTCGGCACAACTATTTAAGGAGAGATCAGTTTGTAAGACATTCGAAGAACGTTCCAAGAATGCCTTGGTTTATAAAAGGCTTTCGTTCGAAAGATGGGGGATATCACATTGGGAAATCCATAAATTACGATGTGTTTACTTTGACGCATATATTGCGGGGAACCCAAATGCTATTTTACGCAATGGGTTAAGAAATTATTTTGACTCAATATATCCGAATATTGGACTTCATGATTTAGAAAAAGCGGCTAACATGCAACATAAAGAAGCATGCTATGCTTACGGGTTAGTAATGTTCGCTTCTCACCAAAGTGAGAACAAGAACATCGGGCTACAACTATTAAACAAAACATTCCCACAAGTGACGGAGTCGGTAATTGGGGTAAAAAATGAGGTTTTTAGGTTATTACGAGACTGTTGGTCATTACGTAACCCTCGTCCCTTTGACGACGTTACAACACGTTGTCTTATCAACGGCCATAACGGTTATGTTCCACAAGACCAAGGATGGGAAGTAATCCTAGTAAAACCAGAATGCATGACTTGTTTCTGGACGTATGAATTACGTGTCTTTATTGCCTTTGCTGAACGACTTGTGTACTAGCTAGAATTATCTTCACAACCATCTTGTATCAAATTTATTGTGTGCTATATTTCATGCTATATGTAAAATAAGCGGTATTGTAAGTTTGTAAAATATTGTATAAAAGTTTGAACGCGAAATATTATTATAATCAGTTTTTCATATAGAATTGTAGTAGTTGAATTGTATATTAGCTAATAAGTATGAACTTAACGGGTAGGTACTACCCGAATTTAAACTTATAAAATGCTAATATGAAGAAAAAGCTTTTATAAATGAGTTCATATTATGCTACGAAATACTATTAACTACTCTTAATATTCTGTATGATTAACTTGTTCCATTTGACTATTTTGAAGGAAATGGCACCGACTACTCGACACACCGTGAATATGAATGAAGAGGAATTCCGTACTTTTCTAGCTTCAAACATAGCCGCAGTACAGGCTGCGCTACATACCAACAATAACCTTGGATCTAGCAGTACAGGAAATCGTGTAGGATGCACCTACAAAGAATTCACTGCCTGCAAACCTTTGGAATTTGATGGAACCGAAGGACCGATCGGATTGAAACGGTGGACCGAGAAGGTCGAATCGGTGTTTGCCATAAGTAAGTGTACTGAAGAGGACAAAGTGAAGTACGCTACGCATACCTTCACAGGTTCTGCGTTAATATGGTGGAATACCTATCTAGAGCAAGTGGGACAAGATGATTCGTACGCACTGAGATGACCCGGGAATTTCCTACTAAATTTAAACTTAATCTTCATATGTTTCTGACACGATAAGCAGAGTCTGTAATGTTGAGTCTAGAAAATTTTGAGACGATGCTCATATATTCAATTGACCTTCAACTGTTCCTGACGATTCACGAACAACTATTTGTAAGTAGAGACATATGTATTCAAATATACAGGTGGATATAAATAATAATTGGGAGTATAATTTAAAATATTACCAGTTAAAATTAACTATGTAAAATAAAATATTATGCGTTATAATTGTTAGAATTAAGAACGTAAAATAACAGACAAAAAAAAAAACTTATTATGTAATACTTATATATATAGTATTTTAGAAAATATATAAGTACTTATTTTGAAAACATTATTTGAAAATATTCGTTTTATCTTCTTAACTAAGTTATGAAGAATAGTTATATAATAACAATTGTAGATTAATATACATGAATATCGTGATATAAAATAAAATATGAAGAAATTTATAATATTTCATGCTATGCAAATAAATTATGGGTAATAGTAAAATTTCTATATTGATATCATTATTATTATTATTAGTTTTATTATTTTTATATTTATTAATATTAATAATATTACAATTATTAATATATTCATTAATAAAAATTAAAGTAACATAATATATAACAGTTATATACGCGTGTGTAGGTATCACCATCATCTTTTTTAATATTTTTTTTTTGTTTTGTTCTTCCTCTTTCTCGAGAGTCTTGGTCGATCCTGTCATCACCACAAACCAAAAATTGAAATCAATAATTGTTGTTGTATAATAATCAATCACTGGCACGATATGAAACCACTACTGCTAATTGAAGAGTCAAAAAAAAGAAACCCTCATAAACAAAAACCATTTTTTTTTCTTTCCTGTTCTTCAACTTTATGGTCATATCTCGAATTCGAATCTTAAATCAAAAGGTAAAAATGCAGAAACGTTCTAATTCATTGTTTGAAACTTTCTTCAAAGTTACAAAAACTAATTCGAAGAAACGAGCAAGAATTTTTGAGTCAAAGTTTTTGAGTAAAAAAAGTCAACATTCGTCTTTGAACAAATTCGAGTTCGTTTTTGGATTTCCAGTTAAATTGATGATATGTAAGTTTCTCTAGATAATTTAATACCTATACTATTTTATAAAGTTTGTCCAAAACGTGATCGATGTTGAAATTATTATTTTTTTTTCAATTTGCTGCGACAGCAGCGATATACCAAGTTTTATATTTTTTTTTCATTCTTTTATTCTTTATTTTAGTCGATCATCAATTATTTATTTCAATTTTTAAATCCTAAAATCAATTAGTGATTACACTGATTTAACTGGGTGTTTGGATTGTCGATGCAATTGAAGAAGATGATTAAAGCAGGAAATAGTTAATTATATAGATTAGAGTTTGAATCAAAACAGATAGTTAAGACAGATCAGTTGGTTCGAGTGAAGTGCTGTTAAACGAAAGGTCCTGGGTTCGAACCCAACCCACTACAAAATTTTCTTTTTATTTAATTGTAAGGGAAACGGAGGTGGGCCGTGAGTAAACGCTGTTGGGCCGAAAATGAAGATGGGCCAAAGAGATTAAGAATAAGAAAATGGGAATGGAGTGTAACGGGTTATAAATATTTTCTGAGACTTAAAACTGAAAAGAACGAATAGAGGGATGGTTAGGGTGTTAAGCGGGTGTGCGAGAGGTCTTGGGTTCGAGCCCGTGCGTAGGCATCTTTATTCTTTTGGGACTCTTTCTTTGTGAGGTAGTTTTCCTTATTAATATTGATTATTATTAATTTTTATTATTGTTAAGATTATTATTACTATTGTTGTTATGATTAATATTACCAGTAATATAGTTATTATTATTATTATCATACTTATAAGTTTTATTATTATTATTATTATCATTATTATATTTATTATTATTACTATATTTAGTTTTATAATTATTAAGATAGGTATTACTACAAATGTATGATGTATGATAGAAACCTATTTATAGATACAAATACGAATATTATTATTATTACTAATGTGTTTACTAATATCATTTAAAATATAACTTTAACATTTTACTACTATATAACTATTATTATTATTATTATTATTATTAATATGATTATTAGAATGGTTATAATTAAACTTATAACCATGATTAACAAAATAGATATCTCTATAATAATTATTATTATCACTATTAACATAAGTACTACTATTATTAATATTATCATTATCATTATTAGCATTATTATTAAAAATTATTATTTTTACAACTATATTATTATTAAGAGAATCAATATTAGTAAAACTATCATTTTTATCATAGGTATTAATATCTTTACCTTAATAGTATTAAAAATATTAATTTTTCAAACAAAAGAGACTTGTATGTAAAAAGTATATTACATACTACATTTTCATATGAAATATTAATAACTGTAATAATAACTAAATTACATATATTGTATAAAAATATTTTAAGATACTATAAGTAGTAATAAACACATATATAAATATTGAATTCAGCACATTATATATCTATAACCATAAGTTACAATTTAATAAAATATTATATATATATATATATATATATATATATATATATATATATATATATATATATATATACAACATTGTTCAATTACAATATTATGTGTTAATAATTATATACATGATATAGGTTCGTGAATCCGAGGCCAACCCTGCATTGTTCAATATCGTTATATGTATTTTTACTACAAAATACATTACTGTGAGTTTCATTTGCTCCCCTTTTAAATGCTTTTGCAATATATATTTTTGGGACTGAGAATACATGCGCTGCTTTTATAACTGTTTTACGAAATAGACACAAGTAATCGAAACTACATTATATGGTTGAATGATCGAAATCGAATATGCCCCTTTTAGTCTGGTAATCTAAGAATTAGAGAACAGACACCCTAATTGACGCGAATCCTAAAGATAGATCTATCGGGCCCAACAAGCCCCATCCAAAGTATCGGATGCTTTAGTACTTCGAAATTTATATCATTTCCGAAGGAGGATCCCGGAATGATGGGGATATACTTATATGCATATTGTGAATGTCGATTACCAGGTGTTCAATCCATATGAATGATATTTTTGTCTCTATGCATGGGACGTATGTTTATGAGAAATGGAAATATGAAATCTTGTGGTCTATTAAAATTATGAAATGATTATTTATGTTAAACTAATGAACTCACTAACCTTTTAGTTGACACTTTAAAGCATGTTTATTCTCAGGTACGAAAGAAATCTTCCGCTGTGCATTTGCTCATCTTAGAAACATTACTTGGAGTCATTCATGACATATTTCAAATGTCGTTGCATTCAAGTCGTTGATTTCATCAAGATTATTATTAAGTCAATTACAGTAAGATATATTATGAAATGGTATGTATGTTGTCAACTTTCGATGTAATGAAAGATTGTCTTTTCAAAAACCAATGCAATGTTTGTAAAATGTATCATATAGAGGTCAAGTACCTCGCGATGTAATCAACTATTGTGAATCGTTTATAATCGATGTTGACTTTGTCCAGATGGATTAGGACGGGTTTTTACAGTTGGTATCAGAGCGGTGGTCTTAGCGAACCATGTCTACATTAGTGTGTCTAACTGATAAGTCGTTAGGATGCATTAGTGAGTCTGGACTTCGACCGTGTCTGCATGTCAAAAGTTTTGCTTATCATTTGGTGTCAAAAATTACTTGCTTATCATTCTTAGTCTAGACACATTTTACTGCATTGACTGCATGAATAGTGTATAGACAAAATTCATATCTTAGTGTATATGCTACTTCATATCTTAGCGTATCTGTTACTGTAACTTTGCCTGAAAACTTCCGTAGATTCCTACGTAACTTATGGGATTTTAGTATTATATATGCATATGTAAATTATGTATTGCAGGGTACTAATCTACATCCTATAATCTATTTCTTATCAAAAATCCTTCATCTGATCGTACGAGATGTATCCTGCAACCAGTTCGAGTCCCTCAGATTCCGATAGCTATTCCGATAGTTATTCCGACAACTATTCCGACATAGATGTTCACCTAAGCTCTGAAAACAGCGTCATCGGCATAAATCAACCAATCAGCCATTATCAATTCATCTGATGGGTTCGCAGTTGACTTAATTAATGGAAACGCGCAGAAGGCAATCCCTTCCACCAACCGAATTCACCTCTTGACAATGAACCGGAAGCGTACCGGCAAACCTGTTCGAGACACCATTTTCAGTCTCATTACCAGGGTAACTCGACAAGATCATATTCTATCCACAATTCTGAACCTTATTCATCCGCTCATTCCGACCGACAATCATCCTGGAGTAATAAGTCAACGAACTTCGCGCTCGAATAATCAATTCGGAGAATATGGTGCAAAATGTACCAGCTTCAGCAACATCACCGGCACCAACAGTACAATCAATAACAGCACCAGTACCATCAACAATCCATGCTTCAATATCATCATCTGTACTTTGAGTATGATCTTCGTTCGACATGTCGAATATGTAATCTCTAAAGTTTTAAAGATTATTTATTCTAGTTCCAACCGAAAAGCAAATGAGTTTAATATTATATTAACTCATTAAATCCATGAATACATCTGAAGAAAATATATATGTATATATGTTTTCATAAAGATTGTAATTAAAAATTCTCTTGTACAAACTGTTAATGGTGAAAATATTTTAACGTGTAAGTAATACCCGAGGACTATTTAAATTTCACATTAATAAGTTACATTGTACGTTCTTCGAATCTGTTTCAACATTCATATACTATCCTACTTACATCCACCGATATACAAATCCGTTCACCACAGAATAACCATATTCATCCAATTACATATTTGGATTTTGACCTATCAGAATTCAACAAGTGGCATAATAAAGAAATAATGGACACAATAAAATTTGATTAGAAACAGATTAATTAACAATATGAAATTCTATTAAGAATCCACGCTAACAAAATCCTAGCTAACTGTTCCTAGCTAACTGTTAATTCCGTATTACCATTTAATTATCGCAATTTATTTATCGTAGTTTATTTATCGCAATTTACCTTCTCGCAATTTTATTTATCGTCATTTAATTTCTGTTATTTACTTTACGCACTTTATTTATCGTCATTTAATTTCTGTTATTTATTTTACGCACTTTAAATATCGGGACACGTATACAAGGTTTTGACATATCATATCGACGCATCTATATATATTATTTGGAATCACCATAGACACTCTATATGCAGTAATGATCGAGTTCTCTATATAGGGTTGAGGTTGATTCTCAAATAATATATATACTTTGAGTTGTGATCGAGTCTGAGACATGTACACGGGTCACGATATTTAGTAATTAATTCGAATTTTATATATTAAACTATATATAAATTATTAGACAGTTAACTGTAGACTATCGACTGTGGACTAATAACATTGGACAATTAAAATGAATTAAAAATATTGATTATAATATATGAAACTAAACAATTCTTCAAGGTTGCCACTTGATTTCATCTTAAACCTCATTTGTATCTTGACAATTACAAATCTGCATTCAAACCTTTCATGATTCTTGAAAACACCTCAATCGATAGGATGAATCAACCGCACTTCATCTACGGAAGGAAAAATTTATGCATATAGTTATGCACCTGAGAAACTTTCGACAATTGAGTAAAAGTTTAACACGTAGCCGCATCAGATCCTTTGGCATTTATTAGCAAAAATAACTTTGCGATCCCTTTTCAAAATAGCCAATTTTGTCACAGCTCCAGCAAGTCAACTTTGACTTGTCATTCGAAGTAGCCATACTATAATCCTGATATATACGATTACCCTTTTGATACCGGAGAATTCTTTTATATTCCACCATATTACCAGCAGACGTACCAGCAACCTCGTTGCTTTTTGGCTTAAATCTCTCTGATAAATCATTATATTTATTCATTGAAACCCTATCATATACTCATCCGCATCTTATAACGAGAACTGCTATACCAATTACCGGGAATCAGCAATCAGTACTTTGAAATCTCACAGCATGTCTACATCAACAGTTATATTGAAAGGACCCGTCCTAATCCATCCGGACGAAGTCCGTATCGATTATAAACGATTCACAACAGTTGATTACATCGCGAGGTACTTGACCTCTATATGATACATTTTACAACATTGCATTCGTTTTGAAAAGACAATCTTTCATTACATCTAAAGTTGACAGACATGCATACCATTTCATAATATATCCAACTATAATTGACTTAATAATGATCTTGATAAAATCAACGACTCGAATGCAACGTCTTTTGAAATATGTCATGAATGACTCCACGTAATATCTTTAAAATGATCAAATGCACAGCGGAAGATTTCTTTCGTACCTGAGAATAAACATGCTTTCAAGTGTCAACCAAAAGGTTGGTGAGTTCATTAGTTTAGCATAAATAATCATTTCATAGTTTTAATAGACCACAAGATTTCATATTTCCATTTCTCATAAACATACGTCCCATGCATAGAGACAAAAATATCATTCATATGGATTGAACACCTGGTAACCGACATTCACAATATACATATAAGAATATCCCCTATCATTCCGGGATCCTCCTTCGGACATGATATAAATTTCGAAGTACTAAAGCATCCGGTACTTTGGATGGGGCTTGTTGGGCCCGATAGATCTATCTTTAGGATTCGCGTCAATTAGGCTGTCAGTTCCCTAATTCTTAGATTACCAGACTTAATAAAAAGGGGCATATTCAATTTCGATAATTCAACCATAGAATGTAGTTTCACGTACTTGTGTCTATTTCGTAAAACATTTATAAAGCAGCGCATGTATTCTCAGTCTCAAAAATATATATAGCAAAAGCATTTAAAAAGGGAACAAATGAAACTCACGCATATAAATATTGTAAAACAGTAAATAAAGCATTTGCATGTATTCTCAGGCCAAAAATGTAATGAGTAAAAACGGGTTCAATGAAACTCACCTTATTGTATTTTGTAGTAAAAATACATATAACAACATTGAACAACTAAACAATGCAAGGTTGGCCTCGGATTCACGAACCTATATCATTTGTATATTTATTAATATTCATGGTTGTAATTGAACACATATATATATAAATGTATTAGTTATATCATTTTTATGTTAATAATATATATGTTTTATATGTTCATTTTTGTGTATAATAAAATATTAAATTTTTGTTATGTTATATGTGTTAAATATATATATTTATGTATGTATTTCATTTGTTTATCAAAACAGTAATTCTGTTATATTAAGTTAATACTAGTAAAAATAATGATAATAATATTAATAATATACATATGTTAATAATAATCCTATTAATGATAATAATCATGATATTAATAATAATACTTGTAAAAATATTAATTTTACTGTCTATGATAGTTATTAATGATTTACTAATAATAAAGATAATAATTTTACTAAGAATGATAATATTAATAAAAATAATGATATTGCTATTAATGTTGCATTTGTTTAGTAATAATAATAATAATGACATTTATTATTATCTTCATTCCTAATTCTATTTACATATTTATATTTATTTTCATATTCATATCATACTTATATTTTTGTCATCAAAACATATCAATCATTATCATTTTTTCATAATAACACTAATATGTATACTACTTAATATTAATGATAATAATAATAATAATAATAATAATAATAATAATAATAATAATAATAATAATAATAATAATAATAATAATAATAATAATAATAATAATAATAATAATAATAATAATAATAATAATAATAATAATAATAATAATAATAATAATAAGGGATAAATGAGTATACCATTAGAAATATCTCCCTAAAAAGAAATACCCATGACGGGACTCGAACCCGTGACCTCCCGCTACTACACCAATACCCACGACCACTCTACTGCTGACTGGTTTTCTGATTAAAGCTTCACTTAATTATATATAACCCATAATCGACTGTTTCTATTTCATCTTCTTCATAACCCAAACATCCATCAACCCATAATCATAACAATAAGATTTAAGCTCTTCGCGTAATTGTAATTCATCAATATTAATTGATTGTAGTAATTGAGAACGAAAAAAAAAATATAAAAAAAATATAAAAAAAAGGCAGCGAAGCTGCTTACGGTTTTAAGCAAAAAAAAATGATTTTGATTTTTGGACTGTTTTAGGGAAAGATTACAACACAAAACATGTTGCAAATCACTACTAGAAACATTCTAACTCATCAATTGAACAAGAAACATTTAAACGAACTAGAATTTCTCAAAGAACAAAACTGTTGACTTTGTATTTGAAAACTTTGACTTCGAAATTCTTGATCGATTCTTCGAATTAGCCTATGTAACTTTGAAGAAAGTTTCAAGCCATGAATTAGAACGTTTCTGCATTTTTAGATTTTGATATTTAGCTCGAATTTAATTTATGAGCAAAAAGCCATGGCGTACAGGGAACCAAGTTGTTTCCTTATTTCTTTGTTATATACATCAATTAAGGAAGCTGTAAAGTGCTTATAATTGAGAATGATAATGGATAATAACAATTATTAGTAGGTGATTGATATTTGGTGAAGGTTTTGATTAGCACAAATCACGGGTAAACAAAAAAAAAAGATAAAGAGAAAAAAACAATAAACTTTATAACAGATAGTGATGGTCACGAGCAAGTAAAAAAACTATGATAATGGGATACAGCATCTACTCGTACATATAATATATATTTATATTATTTATTTAATTTAATATTTATAATTAATAATTACTAATATATATTAATAATAATACTAAATAACAAATAATACTACTAAATAAAAAATATCAATAATAATGATATTTACTAAAAAAAATATGACAATAATAATAATTAATAATTTATTTAAATCATAATTAATTTATAATTTCAACCTTTCTTATAAAAGAAAATCTTTAATTAGATAGCCCTAACATTATTAGAATTTTATTAATACAATTATAACAGTAGTAATAATAATAACTAATGTTGATATTAGTATTTAATAATAATAATGAAAATGATACTAATGTTATTATGACAACTATATTCTTAACTTCTTGTTAAATTAAATATATTAATATTACATTTTATTAGTTATGTAATACTTGTAATATACAATAACATATTATGTATTTAAATTAATGATATAAATAATACTGATATTAATGTTAATAATGAAAGTAATATTCATTAATATAATAACTACATTTTTAACCTGTATTTACATTTAATATATTAACATTACCTATTTTTAATTTTTGTAATATTCATAAAACATATTCGAATATTTAATAGAATATACATAGTATGTTAATTGTGTACAAGAATCATATATATATTTTCATAGATTCATTTTAATAACAACTCAATTGTTTTTGTATCATACCTTACATATTTGATTCTAACATTTCAGTTCTATTTTATTATTTCTAATTATTATATATACATATATATTTATCTACACACCATTGTTCGTGAATCGTCGAGAATAGTCAAAGGTCAATTGAATATATGAACCTAGTTTCAAAGTTTTCGAGACTCAACATTAAAGACTTTGCTTATCGTGTCAGAAACATATAAATATTAAGTTTAAATTTGATCGAAAATTCCCGGGTCATCACATATATGTATACATATAACAATCTCGCATGTACGGGATTAGGTATTGTTGTTGTATATAACAATTATCTCCTAGAATTAATATCTTCAATTCTAAAATTTTGAAAAGCACCCAGCCTACAAATCAATACATTGAACTTTGAGCTGAATGAAGCAGCAAAAATTGTAGACAACCGTAAACGACCTTAGTCATCAGAAGTTTGATGATAAAGAATAGTATGTTGGAAAAGCTCAGAAACGTTGGAACTGGAAAACGGATTGAGCTAACCACGAAGGAGACCAAGGACAAATACAAGGACGAAATCCTATATTCAAAGGATTCAGGTAATTCTGGATCCGTTGAAATCTTTAGAGAATATCTTGCTCCGAAGTCATGTTAAAATCTTGCGGAAAATCTTTCTCCATCAACCATCGAACTTAGAAATTCCAAAATATCATCATCAATATCTTCGATATTTCTGAGGATATTTTTAATATTTTCGTCCGAAATTATATACCTCTTCGTGCTTCCTGTGTATCATTATATTGGAAACATTCAATAGAAAATTTAGTACCGAAAAGCAGATTATGCGAAACTATGAAGGAAGTCATGGACAAATCATAAAGAATAAGTTTGACTTCAAAGAATTCAAATGATTCTGTTTCTGATGAAATCTTTAGCGGATACCTTGCTTCCGAATCTAAACCCTTATGGATAAATCTTCTTCATCATCCATCGATATTAGAAATTCCAAGATATCATCGTATCTTTCATTATAAATACCCTCCATATTTCTAAAGATATTTTCATAACTATTCTTATCTGAAATCAATAATCTCTTCGTGCTAACAGTGTTACATCATATAGAAAATGTTAGTTTCTATATTCTGTAACTTTCGAGCTTAAAATATGAATGTTTTTAAAGTAGTGTTGGGAACTGATGCATGAGTTAGTATAATATAATGACACTTGATCAACGCGATTATATTACAGTAAGTCATGCTGAGTTTCTAATGGAACGTGATGATTCACAGATCATAACGTCATCATGTGCCATGTTACATGACTCGTTCATTCTACTTCACCTTCGGACATATCAAGAAAATATATTCTTGATAGTTCTATCCTCAGTGATTCTGGTAATTTGACAAATCAAACCGTGCTATCACATTCCTTCCTGCTTAGAACATTATAATCATTCGAAACTCTATATCTACAAAATCTGGACTATTATTCGCTTGACTTGAAGTCGGGAAGAGAAAACAAAACCATAGAGCTTTGAAATATAAGGGAGAATATAAAGCCCGATAACAACACATAAATTACAAACCGTGTATATCAATGTTTAACGCAACATAAAGACACGGGAGAATTAAAAACATTATAATCCCAAGGGCGAAGTAGAAGAAGGCAGATTCCTCTGGTGAAAGTTGGAAAAGGAGAATGAGTGTGGTGATAGTCAGGATAAGGACAAGGATTAGAACTGGACTAAGCATTTTCACAATCTTTTAGATGTATGAACTAAGAAAGAAAGTATAGGAATGATGAGAATAATGGAACGGAAGAGCTTAATTTATAATGGGAATATCAGACAGAGTAATCGAAGCAAATCACCGTATTAATTATATAGATCCTAACTTCCTTATTCGCCGAAGAAATCAAATCTTTTAGATTCGTAAATTTCCTTTAAATCCCTTGAATTCCGGAATTCAACCAAGACAACGTCAAAAGTTAAGACGCACCTTATTTTCTAAATTCAACCAAGACAATGTCAAAAGCTAAGACGCACCTTATTTTCAAATTTCCACTGTGATTACGTCAAAAGTTAAATCTCTATCTCAATCTGTTGTGACAGCTTCATTCGTACACTTCATCTAATCGAATCGTTTTATCTATATTAGTCAATAATGATAGAACTCAATTTATTAACTCATATTTGTCATGAAAACATTTTTATTGTTAGTCATGACCACCTCACTCAAATTTCGGGACGAAATTTCTTTAACGGGTAGGTACTGTGATGACCCGGGAATTTCCTACTAAATTTAAACTTAATCTTCATATGTTTCTGACACGATAAGCAGAGTCTGTAATGTTGAGTCTAGAAAATTTTGAGACGATGCTCATATATTCAATTGACCTTCAACTGTTCCTGAAGATTCACGAACAACTATTTGTAAGTAGAGACATATGTATTCAAATATACAGGTGGATATAAATAATAATTGGGAGTATAATTTAAAATATTACCAGTTAAAATTAACTATGTAAAATAAAATATTATGCGTTATAATTGTTAGAATTAAGAACGTAAAATAACAGACAAAAAAAAAAAAACCTTATTATGTAATACTTATATATATATAGTATTTTAGAAAATATATAAGTACTTATTTTGAAAACATTATTTGAAAATATTCGTTTTATCTTCTTAACTAAGTTATGAAGAATAGTTATATAATAACAATTGTAGATTAATATACATGAATATCGTGATATAAAATAAAATATGAAGAAATTTATAATATTTCATGCTATGCAAATAAATTATGGGTAATAGTAAAATTTCTATATTGATATCATTATTATTATTATTAGTTTTATTATTATTATATTTATTAATATTAATAATATTACAATTATTAATATATTCATTAATAAAAATTAAAGTAACATAATATATAACAGTTATATACGCGTGTGTAGGTATCACCATCATCTTTTTTAATATTTTTTTTTTGTTTTGTTCTTCCTCTTTCTCGTGAGTCTTGGTCGATCCTGTCATCACCACAAACCAAAAATTGAAATCAATAATTGTTGTTGTATAATAATCAATCACTGGCACGATATGAAACCACTACTGCTAATTGAAGAGTCAAAAAAAAGAAACCCTCATAAACAAAAACCATTTTTTTTTCTTTCCTGTTCTTCAACTTTATGGTCATATCTCGAATTCGAATCTTAAATCAAAAGGTAAAAATGCAGAAACGTTCTAATTCATTGTTTGAAACTTTCTTCAAAGTTACAAAAACTAATTCGAAGAAACGAGCAAGAATTTTCGAGTCAAAGTTTTTGAGTAAAAAAGTCAACATTCGTCTTTGAACAAATTCGAGTTCGTTTTTGGATTTCCAGTTAAATTAATGATTATGTAAGTTTCTATAGATAATTTAATACCTATTTCATTTTATAAAGTTTGTCCAAAACGTGATCGATGTTGAAATTATTTTTTTTTTTTTCAATTTGCTGCGACAGCAGCGATATACCAAGTTTTATATTTTTTTTTTCATTCTTTTATTCTTTATTTTAGTCGATCATCAATTATTTATTTCAATTTTTAAATCCTAAAATCAATTTGTGATTACACTGATTTAACTGGGTGTTTGGATTGTCGATGCAATTGAAGAAGATGATTAAAGCAGGAAATAGTTAATTATATAGATTAGAGTTTGAACCAAAACAGATAGTTGAGACAGATCAGTTGGTTCGAGTGAAGTGCTGTTAAACGAAAGGTCCTGGGTTCGAACCCAACCCACTACAAAATTTTCTTTTTATTTAATTGTAAGGGAAACGGAGGTGGGCCGTGAGTAAACGCTGTTGGGCCGAAAATGAAGATGGGCCAAAGAGATTAAGAATAAGAAAATGGGAACGGAGTGTAACGGGTTATAAATATTTTCCGAGACTTAAAACTGAAAAGAACGAATAGAGGGATGGTTAGGGTGTTAAGCGGGTGTGCGAGAGGTCTTGGGTTCGAGCCCGTGCGTAGGCATCTTTATTCTTTTGGGACTCTTTCTTTGTGAGGTAGTTTTCCTTATTAATATTGATTATTATTAATTTTTATTATTGTTAAGATTATTATTACTATTGTTGTTATGATTAATATTACTAGTAATATAGTTATTATTATTATTATCATACTTATAAGTTTTATTATTATTATTATTATCATTATTATATTTATTATTATTACTATATTTAGTTTTATAATTATTAAGATAGGTATTACTACAAATGTATGATGTATGATAGAAACCTATTTATAGATACAAATACGAATATTATTATTATTACTAATGTGTTTACTAATATCATTTAAAATATAACTTTAACATTTTACTACTAGTATAACTATTATTATTATTATTATTATTAATATGATTATTAGAATGGTTATAATTAAACTTATAACCATGATTAACAAAATAGACATCTCTATAATTATTATTATTATCACTATTAACATAAGTACTACTATTATTAATATTATCATTATCATTATTAGCATTATTATTAAAAATTATTATTTTTACAACTATATTATTATTAAGAGAATCAATATTAGTAAAACTATCATTTTTATCATAGGTATTAATATCTTTACCTTAATAGTATTAAAAATATTAATTTTTCAAACAAAAGAGACTTGTATGTAAAAAGTATATTACATACTACATTTTCATATGAAATATTAATAACTGTAATAATAACTAAATTACATATATTGTATAAAAATATTTTAAGATACTATAAGTAGTAATAAACACATATATAAATATTGAATTCAGCACATTATATATCTATAACCATAAGTTACAATTTAATAAAATATTATCATAAATATATATATATATATATACAACATTGTTCAATTACAATATTATGTGTTAATAATTATATACATGATATAGGTTCGTGAATCCGAGGCCTACCCTGCATTGTTCAATATCGTTATATGTATTTTTACTACAAAATACATTACTGTGAGTTTCATTTGCTCCCTTTTAAATGCTTTTGCAATATATATTTTTAGGACTGAGAATACATGCGCTGCTTTTATAACTGTTTTACGAAATAGACACAAGTAATCGAAACTACATTATATGGTTGAATGATCGAAATCGAATATGCCCCTAAAGATAGATCTATCGGGCCCAACAAGCCCCATCCAAAGTATCGGATGCTTTAGTACTTCGAAATTTATATCATTTCCGAAGGAGGATCCCGGAATGATGGGGATATTCTTATATGCATATTGTGAATGTCGATTACCAGGTGTTCAATCCATATGAATGATATTTTTGTCTCTATGCATGGGACGTATGTTTATGAGAAATGGAAATATGAAATCTTGTGGTCTATTAAAATTATGAAATGATTATTTATATTAAACTAATGAACTCACCAACCTTTTGGTTGACACTTTAAAGCATGTTTATTCTCAGGTACGAAAGAAATCTTCCACTGTGCATTTGCTCATCTTAGAAACATTACTTGGAGTCATTCATTACATATTTCAAATGTCGTTGCATTCAAGTCGTTGAGTTCATTAAGATTATTATTAAGTCAATTACAGTAAGATATATTACGAAATGGTATGTATGTTGTCAACTTTCGATGTAATGAAAGATTGTCTTTTCAAAAACCAATGCAATGTTTGTAAAATGTATCATATAGAGGTCAAGTACCTCGCGATGTAATCAACTATTGTGAATCATTTATAATCGATGTGGACTTTGTCCAGATGGATTAGGACGGGTTTTTACAGTTGGTATCAGAGCGGTGGTCTTAGCGAACCATGTCTACATTAGTGTGTCTAACTGATAAGTTGTTAGGATGCATTAGTGAGTCTGGACTTCGACCGTGTCTGCATGTCAAAAGTTTTGCTTATCATTTGGTGTCAAAAATTACTTGCTTATCATTCTTAGTCTAGACACGTTTTACTGCATTGACTGCATGAATAGTGTATAGACAAAATTCATATCTTAGTGTATGTGCTACTTCATATCTTAGCATATCTGTTACTGTAACTTTGCCTGAAAACTTCCGTAGATTCCTCCGTAACTTATGGGATTTTAGTATTATATATGCATATGTAAATTATGTATTGCAGGGTACTAATCTACATCCTATAATCTATTTCTTATCAAAAATCCTTCATCTGATCGTACGAGATGTATCCTGCAACCAGTTCGAGTCCCTCAGATTCCGATAGCTATTCCGATAGTTATTCCGACAACTATTCCGACATAGATGTTCACCTAAGCTCTGAAAACAGCGTCATTGGCATAAATCAACCAATCAGCCATTATCAATTCATCTGATGGGTTCGCAGTTGACTTAATTAATGGAAACGCGCAGAAGGCAATCCCTTCCACCAACCGAATTCACCTCTTGACAATGAACCGGAAGCGTACCGGCAAACCTGTTCGAGACACCATTTTCAGTCTCATTTCCAGGGTAACTCGACAAGATCATATTCTATCCACAATTCTGAACCTTATTCATCCGCTCGTTCCGACCGACAATCATCCTGGAGTAATAAGTCAACGAACTTCGCGCTCGAATAATCAATTAGGAGAATATGGTGCAAAATGTACCAGCTTCAGCAACATCACCGGCACCAACAGTACAATCAATAACAGCACCAGAACCATCAACAATCCATGCTTCAATATCATCATCTGTACTTTGAGTATGATCTTCGTTCGACATGTCGAATATGTAATCTCTAAAGTTTTAAAGATTATTTATTCTAGTTCCAACCGAAAAGCAAATGAGTTTAATATTATATTAACTCATTAAATCCATGAATACATCTGAAGAAAATATATATGTATATATGTTTTCATAAAGATTGTAATTAAAAATTCTCTTGAATTACCAGGTGTTCAATCCATATGAATGATATTTTTGTCTCTATGCATGGGACGTATGTTTATAAGAAATGGAAATATGAAATCTTGTGGTCTATTAAAATTATGAAATGATTATTTATGTTAAACTAATGAACTCACCAACCTTTTGGTTGACACTTTAAAGCATGTTTATTCTCAGGTACGAAAGAAATCTTTTGCTGTGCATTTGCTCATCTTAGAAACATTACTTGGAGTCATTCATGACATATTTCAAATGTCGTTGCATTCGAGTCGTTGAGTTCATCAAGATTATTATTAAGTCAATTACAGTAAGATATATTACGAAATGGTATGTATGTTATCAACTTTCAATGTAATGAAAGATTGTCTTTTCAAAAACCAATGCAATGTTTGTAAAATGTATCATATAGAGGTCAAGTACCTCGCGATGTAATCAACTATTGTGAATCGTTTATAATCGATGTGGACTTTGTCCGGATGGATTAGGACGGGTTTTTACACGCACTACCGTGGTCAGCATTCAAGCACTTGATGAACGAGAAGTACCGTCCCAGAATCGAGGTCAATAAGCTCAAGACAGAACTTAGAGGGTTACGAACCCAAGGATTTGATATTACCACGTACGAAATACGATTCACAGAATTGTGCCTATTGTGTCCGGGAGCATTCGAAGATGAGGAAGAGAAGATCGACGCGTTTGTGAAAGGATTACCGGAAAGAATCCAAGAAGATATAAGTTCACACGAGCCCGCCTCCATACAACAGGCATGTAGAATGGCTCACAAACTAGTGAACCAGATTGAAAAAAGAATTAAAGAACAGACTGCTAAAGAGGCCAATGTGAAGCAAGTCAAAAGAAAGTGGGAGGAAAACGGTGATAAGAATCACCAATACAACAACAATAGCTGTAGTGACCCGAACTTTTCCATGTTTATATATATTAATTGAGATTGATATTTACATGATTAAATGTTTCCAACATGTTAAGCAATCAAACTTGTTAAGACTTGATTAATTGAAATATGTTTCATATAGACAATTGACCACCCAAGTTGACCTGTGATTCACGAACGTTAAAACTTGTAAAAACTATATGATGACATATATATGGATATATATATAGTTAACATGATAATATGATAAGTAAACATATCATTAAGTATATTAACAATGAACTACATATGTAAAAACAAGACTACTAACTTAATGATTTTTAAACGAGACATATATGTAACGATTATCGTTGTAAAGACATTTAATGTATATATATCATATTAAGAGATATTCATACATGATAATATCATGATAATATAATAATTTAAAATTTCATTTGATATTATAAACATTGGGTTAACAATATTTAACAAGATCGTTAACCTAAAGGTTTCAAAACAACACTTACATGTAACGACTAACGATGACTTAACGACTTAGTTAAAATGTATATACATGTAGTGTTTTAATATGTATTTATACACTTTTGAAAGACTTCAATACACTTATAAAAATACTTCTACTTAACAAAAATGCTTACAATTACATCCTCGTTCAGTTTCATCAACAATTCTACTCGTATGCACCCGTATTCGTACTCGTACAATACACAGCTTTTAGATGTATGTACTATTGGTATATACACTCCAATGATCAGCTCTTAGCAGCCCATGTGAGTCACCTAACACATGTGGGAACCATCATTTGGCAACTAGCATGAAATATCTCATAAAATTACAAAAATATGAGTAATCATTCATGACTTATTTACATGAAAACAAAATTACATATCCTTTATATCTAATCCATACACCAACGACCAAAAACACCTAAAAATACTTTCATTCTTCAATTTTATTCATCTAATTGATCTCTCTCAAGTTCTATCTTCAAGTTCTAAGTGTTCTTCATAAATTCTACAAGTTCTAGTTACATAAAATCAAGAATACTTTCAAGTTTGCTAGCTCACTTCCAATCTTGTAAGGTGATCATCCAACCTCAAGAAATCTTTGTGTATTACAGTAGGTTATCATTCTAATACAAGGTAATAATCATATTCAAACTTTGGTTCAATTTCTATAACTATAACAATCTTATTTCAAGTGATGATCTTACTTGAACTTGTTTTCGTGTCATGATTCTGCTTCAAGAACTTCGAGCCATCCAAGGATCCGTTGAAGCTAGATCCATTTTTCTCTTTTCCAGTAGATTTATCCAAGGAACTTAAGGTAGTAATGATGTTCATAACATCATTCAATTCATACATATAAAGCTATCTTATTCGAAGGTTTAAACTTGTAATCATTAGAACATAGTTTAGTTAATTCTAAACTTGTTCGCAAATAAAAGTTAATCCTTCTAACTTGACTTTTAAAATCAACTAAACACATTTTCTATATCTATATGATATGCTAACTTAATGATTTAAAACCTGGAAACACAAAAAACACCGTAAAACCGGATTTACGCCGTCGTAGTAACACCGCGGGCTGTTTTGGGTTAGTTAATTAAAAACTATGATAAACTTTGATTTAAAAGTTGTTATTCTGAGAAAATGATTTTTATTATGAACATGAAACTATATCCAAAAATTATGGTTAAACTCAAAGTGGAAGTATGTTTTCTAAAATGGTCATCTAGACGTCGTTCTTTCGACTGAAATGACTACCTTTACAAAAATGACTTGTAACTTATTTTTCCGACAATAAACCTATACTTTTTCTGTTTAGATTCATAAAATAGAGTTCAATATGAAACCATAGCAATTTGATTCACTCAAAACAGATTTAAAATGAAGAAGTTATGGGTAAAACAAGATTGGATAATTTTTCTCATTTTAGCTACGTGAAAATTGGTAACAAATCTATTCCAACCATAACTTAATCAACTTGTATTGTATATTATGTAATCTTGAGATACCATAGACACGTATACAATGTTTCGACCTATCATGTCGACACATCTATATATATTTCGGAACAACCATAGACACTCTATATGTGAATGTTGGAGTTAGCTATACAGGGTTGAGGTTGATTCCAAAATATATATAGTTTGAGTTGTGATCAATACTGAGATACGTATACACTGGGTCGTGGATTGATTCAAGATAATATTTATCGATTTATTTCTGTACATCTAACTGTGGACAACTAGTTGTAGGTTACTAACGAGGACAGCTGACTTAATAAACTTAAAACATCAAAATATATTAAAAGTGTTGTAAATATATTTTGAACATACTTTGATATATATGTATATATTGTTATAGGTTCGTGAATCAACCAGTGGCCAAGTCTTACTTCCCGACGAAGTAAAAATCTGTGAAAGTGAGTTATAGTCCCACTTTTAAAATCTAATATTTTTGGGATGAGAATACATGCAGGTTTTATAAATGATTTACAAAATAGACACAAGTACGTGAAACTACATTCTATGGTTGAATTATCGAAATCGAATATGCCCCTTTTTATTAAGTCTGGTAATCTAAGAATTAGGGAACAGACACCCTAATTGACGCGAATCCTAAAGATAGATCTATTGGGCCTAACAAACCCCATCCAAAGTACCGGATGCTTTAGTACTTCGAAATATATATCATATCCGAAGGGTGTCCCGGAATGATGGGGATATTCTTATATATGCATCTTGTTAATATCGGTTACCAGGTGTTCACCATATGAATGATTTTTATCTCTATGTATGGGATGTGTATTGAAATATGAAATCTTGTGGTCTATTATTATGATTTGATATATATAGGTTAAACCTATAACTCACCAACATTTTTGTTGATGTTTTAAGCATGTTTATTCTCAGGTGATTATTAAGAGCTTCCGCTGTCGCATACTTAAATAAGGACGAGATTTGGAGTCCATGCTTGTATGATATTGTGTAAAAACTGCATTCAAGAAACTTATTTTGTTGTAACATATTTGTATTGTAAACTATTATGTAATGGTCGTGTGTAAACAGGATATTTTAGATTATCATTATTTGATAATCTACGTAAAGCTTTTTAAACCGTTATTGATGAAATAAAGATTATGGTTTGTTTTAAAAATGAATGCAGTCTTGGAAAAACGTCTCATATAGAGGTCAAAACCTCGCAACGAAATCAATTAATATGGAACGTTTTTAATCAATAAGAACGGGACATTTCAGTTGGTATCCGAACGTTGTTCTTAGAGAACCAGAATTTTGCATTAGTGTGTCTTATCGAGTTTGTTAGGATGCATTAGTGAGTCTGGACTTCGACCGTGTTTACTTGAAAAATGATTGCTTAACAAATTTTGTTGGAAACTATATATTTTTAACATGTGAATATTATGTGATATATTAATCTCTTAACGCGTTTGATATTATGTGATAGATGTCTACCTCTAGAACAAGTCCCATTGACTCACCTAATAATAATGAAGAGTCAAATGTAAATTGGAATGATTCGTGGACTGATTCACAAGTTCCCGAAGAGGAACCGGAAGAAGAGTCGGAACCGGAAGAAGAATCGGAACTGGAAGAAGAATCGGAACCGGATGAAGAAATAGAACCGGTGGGGGAAATAATAAAACGGTTAAGTAAAAGAAAATCCTCAACCAACTGACCAAGGTTAATTATGGTCAATGGTGTTTCCCCCAAGGAAGCAAAATATTGGGAGGATTACCAATTCTCCGATGAATCGGATTCCGACGAGAATTCCGATGATGTTATAGAAATTACCCCAACTGAATTTAAAAAGGCAAAAGAAAATAATAAGGGAAAGGGCATAAAAATAGAGAAATCTAATTCCAACCCCGATGAACTTTATATGTATCGTCAACCCCCGAAGTCCTTAAGTTGTAACAATGACCCGGGAACCTCTAAACCACCAGGTTTTTCTAAACCAATGTGGAAAACGACGGCTCGTATTAGGGGAACATCATATATCCCTAGAAACTTGGCAAAACGAACCAAAATCGAAGAAGAAGAAACAAGCAAGTCGGAATAAGATAGTTGTATTCGTGTGGTGTAATATATGTAATATAGTGTGCTTATGCTTTATGATATATGTAAAAATTGCTTGTATTAATAAGTATTTTTTTTATGAATCTAACTCTTGTCTATTTTACAGTATAAAAACACAAAATGGATAGACAACCCAATATTTTAAGAGACCTACCCAGAGACATGATTGATGAAATCTTGTCTAGAGTCGGTCAAAATTCTTCGGCACAACTATTTAAGGCGAGATCGGTTTGTAAGACATTCGAAGAACGTTCCAAGAATGCCTTAGTTTATAAAAGGCTTTCGTTCGAAAGATGGGGGATATCACATTGGGAAATCCATAAGTTACGATGTGTTTACTTTGACGCATATATTGCGGGGAACCCAAATGCTATTTTACGCAATGGGTAAAGAAATTATTTTGACTCAATATATCCGAATATTGGACTTCATGATTTAGAAAAAGCGGCTAACATGCAACATAAAGAAGCATGTTATGCTTACGGATTAGTAATGTTCGCTTCTCACCAAAGTGAGAACAAGAACATTGGGTTACAACTATTAAACAAAACGTTCCCACAAGTGACGGAGTCGGTAATTGGGGTAAGAAATGAGGTTTTTAGATTGTTACGGGACTGTTGGACATTACGTAACCCTCGTCCCTTTGACGATGTTACAACACGCTGTCTTATCAACGGCCATAACGGTTATGTTCCACAAGACCAAGGATGGGAAGTAATCCTAGTAAAACCAGAATGCATGACTTGTTTCTGGACGTATGAATTACGTGTGTTTATTGCCTTTGCTGAACGACTTGTGTACTAGCTAGAATTATCTTCACAACCATCTTGTATCAAATTTATTGTGTGCTATATTTCATGCTATATGTAAAATAAGCGGTATTGTAAGTTTGTAAAATATTGTGTAAAAGTTTGAACGCGAAATATTATTATAATCAGTTTTTCATATAGAATTGTAGTAGTTGAATTGTATATTAGCTACTAAGTATGAACTTAACGGGTAGGTACTACCCGAATTTAAACTTATAAAACGCTAATATGAAGAAAAAGCTTTTATAAATGAGTTCATATTATGCTACGAAATACTATTAACTACTCTTAATATTCTGTATGATTAACTTGTTCCATTTGACTATTTTGAAGGAAATGGCACCGACTACTCGACACACCATGAATATGAATGAAGAGGAATTCCGTACTTTTCTAGCTTCAAACATAGCCGCAGTACAGGCTGCGCTACATACCAACAATAACCTTGGATCTAGCAGTAGAGGAAATCGTGTAGGATGCACCTACAAAGAATTCACTGCCTGCAAACCTTTAGAATTTGATGGAACCGAAGGACCGATCGGATTGAAACGGTGGACCGAGAAGGTCGAATCGGTGTTTGCCATAAGTAAGTGTACTGAAGAGGACAAAGTGAAGTACGCTACGCATACCTTCACAGGTTCTGCGTTAACATGGTGGAATACCTATCTAGAGCAAGTGGGACAAGACGATGCGTACGCACTACCGTGGTCAGCATTCAAGCACTTGATGAACGAGAAGTACCGTCCCAGAACCGAGGTCAATAAGCTCAAGACAGAACTTAGAGGGTTACTAACCCAAGGATTTGATATTACCACGTACGAAAGACGATTCACAGAATTGTGCCTATTGTGTCCGGGAGCATTCGAAGATGAGGAAGAGAAGATCGACGCGTTTGTGAAAGGATTACCGGAAAGAATCCAACAAGATATAAGTTCACACGAGCCCGCCTCCATACAACAGGCATGTAGAATGGCTCACAAACTAGTGAACCAAATTGAAGAAAGAATTAAAGAACAGACTGCTGAAGAGACCAATGTGAAGCAAGTCAAAAGAAAGTGGGAGGAAAACGGTGATAAGAATCACCAATACAACAACAACAGCAATTACAACAATAATCGCAACAATTATCCCAACAATCGCAACATCAATCGCAACTACAACAAACGGCCTAACAACAACAACAACAACAACAACAACAACTACAACAATCATCCCAACAACAATAATAACCGCAACAACAACAACAATCAGAAGCAGCTATGCCAAAGGTGTGAAAAGTATCACTCAGGGTTCTGCACCAAATTTTGCAACAAGTGTAAAAGAAATGGTCATAGCGCGGCGAAGTGTGAGGTCTACGTGAAATGTCCCGTTCTTATTGATTAAAAACGTTCCATATTAATTGATTTCGTTGCGAGGTTTTGACCTCTATATGAGACGTTTTTCAAAGACTGCATTCATTTTAAAACAAACCATAACCTTTATTTCATCAATAAAGGTTTAAAAAGCTTTACGTAGATTATCAAATAATGATAATCTAAAATATCCTGTTTACACACGACCATTACATAATGGTTTACAATACAAATATGTTACAACAAAATAAGTTTCTTGAATGCAGTTTTTACACAATATCATACAAGCATGGACTCCAATTCTCGTCCTTATTTAAGTATGCGACAGCGGAAGCTATTAATAATCACCTGAGAATAAACATGCTTAAAACGTCAACAAAAATATTGGTGAGTTATAGGTTTAACCTATATATATCAAATCATAATAATAGACCACAAGATTTCATATTTCAATACACATCCCATACATAGAGATAAAAATCATTCATATGGTGAACACCTGGTAACCGACAATGACAAGATGCATATATAAGAATATCCCCATCATTCCGGGACACCCTTCGGATATGATATAAATTTCGAAGTACTAAAGCATCCGGTACTTTGGATGGGGTTTGTTAGGCCCAATAGATCTATCTTTAGGATTCGCGTCAATTAGGGTGTCTGTTCCCTAATTCTTAGATTACCAGACTTAATAAAAAGGGGCATATTCGATTTCGATAATTCAACCATAGAATGTAGTTTCACGTACTTGTGTCTATTTTGTAAATCATTTATAAAACCTGCATGTATTCTCATCCCAAAAATATTAGATTTTAAAAGTGGGACTATAAGTCACTTTCACAGATTTTTACTTCGTCGGGAAGTAAGACTTGGCCACTGGTTGATTCACGAACCTATAACAATATATACATATATATCAAAGTATGTTCAAAATATATTTACAACACTTTTAATATATTTTGATGTTTTAAGTTTATTAAGTCAGCTGTCCTCGTTAGTAACCTACAACTAGTTGTCCACAGTTAGATGTACAGAAATAAATCGATAAATATTATCTTGAATCAATCCACGACCCAGTGTATACGTATCTCAGTATTGATCACAACTCAAACTATATATATTTTGGAATCAACCTCAACCCTGTATAGCTAACTCCAACATTCACATATAGAGTGTCTATGGTTGTTCCGAAATATATATAGATGTGTCGACATGATAGGTCGAAACATTGTATACGTGTCTATGGTATCTCAAGATTACATAATATATAATACAAGTTGATTAAGTTATGGTTGGAATAGATTTGTTACCAATTTTCACGTAGCTAAAATGAGAAAAATTATCCAATCTTGTTTTACCCATAACTTCTTCATTTTAAATCCGTTTTGAGTGAATCAAATTGCTATGGTTTCATATTGAACTCTATTTTATGAATCTAAACAAAAAAGTATAGGTTTCTAGTCGGAAAAATAAGTTACAAGTCGTTTTTGTAAAGGTAGTCATTTCAGTCGAAAGAACGACGTCTAGATGACCATTTTAGAAAACATACTTCCACTTTGAGTTTAACCATAATTTTTGGATATAGTTTCATGTTCATAATAAAAATTATTTTCTCAGAATAACAACTTTTAATCAAAGTTTATCATAGTTTTTAATTAACTAACCCAAAACAGCCCGCGGTGTTACTACGACGGCGTAAATCCGGTTTTACGGTGTTTTTCGTGTTTCCAGGTTTTAAATCATTAAGTTAGCATATCATATAGATATAGAAAATGTGTTTAGTTGATTTTAAAAGTCAAGTTAGAAGGATTAACTTTTGTTTGCGAACAAGTTTAGAATTAACTAAACTATGTTCTAGTGATTACAAGTTTAAACCTTCGAATAAGATAGCTTTATATGTATGAATCGAATGATGTTATGAACATCATTACTACCTTAATTTCCTTGGATAAACCTACTGGAAAATAGAAAAATGGATCTAGCTTCAATGGATCCTTGGATGGCTCGAAGTTCTTGAAGCAGAATCATGACACGAAAACAAGTTCAAGTAAGATCATCACTTGAAATAAGATTGTTATAGTTATAGAAATTGAACCAAAGTTTGAATATGATTATTACCTTGTATTAGAATGATAACCTACTGTAAGAAACAAAGATTTCTTGAGGTTGGATGATCACCTTACAAGATTGGAAGTGAGCTAGCAAACTTGAAAGTATTCTTGATTTTATGAAACTAGAACTTTTGGAATTTATGAAGAACACTTAGAACTTGAAGATAGAACTTGAGAGAGATCAATTAGATGAAGAAAATTGAAGAACGAAAGTGTTTGTAGGTGTTTTTGGTCGTTGGTGTATGGATTAGATATAAAGGATATGTAATTTTGTTTTCATGTAAATAAGTCATGAATGATTACTCATATTTTTGTAATTTTATGAGATATTTCTTGCTAGTTGCCAAATGATGGTTCCCACATGTGTTAGGTGACTCACATGGGCTGCTAAGAGCTGATCATTGGAGTGTATATACCAATAGTACATACATCTAAAAGCTGTGTATTGTACGAGTACGAATACGGGTGCATACGAGTAGAATTGTTGATGAAACTGAACGAGGATGTAATTGTAAGAATTTTTGTTAAGTAGAAGTATTTTGATAAGTGTCTTGAAGTCTTTCAAAAGTGTATAAATACATATTAAAACACTACATGTATATACATTTTAACTGAGTCGTTAAGTCATCGTTAGTCGTTACATGCAAGTGTTGTTTTGAAACCTTTAGGTTAACGATCTTGTTAAATGTTGTTAACCCAATGTTTATAATATCAAAAGAGATTTTAAATTATTATATTATCATGATATTATGATGTACGAATATCTCTTAATATGATATATATACATTAAATGTCGTTACAACGATAAACGTTACATATATGTCTCGTTTCAAAATCATTAAGTTAGTAGTCTTGTTTTTACATATGTAGTTCATTGTTAATATAATTAATGATATGTTTACTTATCATAATATCATGTTAACTATATATATAACCATATATATGTCATCATATAGTTTTTTTACAAGTTTTAACGTTCGTGAATCACTGGTCAACTTGGGTGGTCAATTGTCTATATGAAACCTATTTCAATTAATCAAGTCTTAACAAGTTTGATTGCTTAACATGTTGGAAACATTTAATCATGTAAATATCAATCTCAATTAATATATATAAACATGGAAAAGTTCGGGTCACTACAGTACCTACCCGTTAAATAAATTTCGTCCCGAAATTTTAAGCTGTTGAAGGTGTTGACGAATCTTCTGGAAATAGATGCGGGTATTTCTTCTTCATCTGATCTTCCCGCTCCCAGGTGAACTCGGGTCCTCTACGAGCATTCCATCGAACCTTAACAATTGGTATCTTGTTTTGCTTAAGTCTTTTAACCTCACGATCCATTATTTCGACGGGTTCTTCGATGAATTGAAGTTTTTCGTTGATTTGGATTTCATCTAACGGAATAGTGAGATCTTCTTTAGCAAAACATTTCTTCAAATTCGAGACGTGGAAAGTGTTATGTACAGCCGCGAGTTGTTGAGGTAACTCAAGTCGGTAAGCTACTAGTCCGACACGATCAATAATCTTGAATGGTCCAATATACCTTGGATTTAATTTCCCTCGTTTACCAAATCGAACAACGCCTTTCCAAGGTGCAACTTTAAGCATGACCATCTCTCCAATTTCAAATTCTATATCTTTTCTTTTAATGTCAGCGTAGCTCTTTTGTCGACTTTGGGCGGTTTTCAACCGTTGTTGAATTTGGATGATCTTCTCGGTAGTTTCTTGTATAATCTCCGGACCCGTAATCTGTCTATCCCCCACTTCACTCCAACAAATTGGAGACCTGCACTTTCTACCATAAAGTGCTTCAAACGGCGCCATCTCAATGCTTGAATGGTAGCTGTTGTTGTAGGAAAATTCTGCTAATGGTAGATGTCGATCCCAACTGTTTCCAAAATCAATAACACATGCTCGTAGCATGTCTTCAAGAGTTTGTATCGTCCTTTCGCTCTGCCCATCAGTTTGTGGATGATAGGCAGTACTCATGTCTAGACGAGTTCCTAATGCTTGCTGTAATGTCTGCCAGCATCTTGAAATAAATCTACCATCCCTATCAGAGATAATAGAGATTGGTATTCCATGTCTGGAGATGACTTCCTTCAAATACAGTCGTGCTAACTTCTCCATCTTGTCATCTTCTCTTATTGGTAGGAAGTGTGCTGATTTGGTGAGACGATCAACTATTACCCAAATAGTATCAAAACCACTTGCAGTCCTTGGCAATTTAGTGATGAAATCCATGGTAATGTTTTCCCATTTCCATTCCGGGATTTCGGGTTGTTGAAGTAGACCTGATGGTTTCTGATGCTCAGCTTTGACCTTAGAACACGTCAAACATTCTCCTACGTATTTAGCAACATCGGCTTTCATACCCGGCCACCAAAAATGTTTCTTGAGATCCTTGTACATCTTCCCCGTTCCAGGATGTATTGAGTATCTGGTTTTATGAGCTTCTCTAAGTACCATTTCTCTCATATCTCCAAATTTTGGTACCCAAATCCTTTCAGCCCTATACCGGGTTCCGTCTTCCCGAATATTAAGATGCTTCTCCGATCCTTTGGGTATTTCATCCTTTAAATTTTCCTCTTTTAAAACTCCTTGTTGCGCCTCCTTTATTTGAGTAGTAATGTTATTATGAATCATTATATTCATAGATTTTACTCGAATGGGTTCTCTGTCCTTCCTGCTCAAGGCATCGGCTACCACATTTGCCTTCCCCGGGTGGTAACGAATCTCAAAGTCGTAATCATTCAATAATTCAATCCACCTACGCTGCCTCATATTCAGTTGTTTCTGATTAAATATGTGTTGAAGACTTTTGTGGTCGGTATATATAATACTTTTGACCCCATATAAGTAGTGCCTCCAAGTCTTTAATGCAAAAACAACCGCGCCTAATTCCAAATCATGCGTCGTATAATTTTGTTCGTGAATCTTCAATTGTCTAGACGCATAAGCAATCACCTTCGTTCGTTGCATTAATACACAACCGAGACCTTGCTTTGATGCATCACAATAAATCACAAAATCATCATTCCCTTCAGGCAATGACAATATAGGTGCCGTAGTTAGCTTTTTCTTCAATAACTGAAACGCTTTCTCTTGTTCATCATTCCATTCAAATTTCTTCCCTTTATGCGTTAATGCAGTCAAGGGTTTTGCTATTCTGGAAAAGTCTTGGATGAACCTTCTGTAGTAACCAGCTAGTCCTAAAAACTGGCGTATGTGTTTCGGAGTTTTCGGGGTTTCCCACTTTTCAACAGTTTCTATCTTTGTCGGATCCACCTTAATACCTTCTTTGTTCACTATGTGACCGAGGAATTGAACTTCTTCCAACCAAAATGCACACTTTGAAAACTTAGCGTACAATTCTTCCTTCCTCAATACTTCTAACACCTTTCTCAAATGTTCACCGTGTTCTTGGTCATTCTTTGAGTAAATAAGTATGTCATCAATGAAAACAATGACAAACTTGTCAAGGTATGGTCCACACACTCGGTTCATAAGGTCCATGAACACAGCTGGTGCATTAGTTAAACCAAACGGCATGACCATAAACTCGTAATGACCGTAACGTGTTCTGAAAGCAGTCTTTGGAATATCATCTTCTTTCACCCGCATTTGATGATACCCGGAACGTAAGTCAATCTTTGAATAAACAGACGAGCCTTGTAGTTGATCAAATAAGTCGTCGATTCTCGGTAGTGGGTAGCGGTTCTTGATGGTAAGTTTGTTCAACTCTCGGTAGTCGATACACAACCTGAATGTACCATCTTTCTTCTTGACAAACAAAACAGGAGCTCCCCACGGTGATGTGCTTGGTCGAATGAAACCACGCTCTAAAAGTTCTTGTAATTGGCTTTGCAGTTCTTTCATTTCGCTGGGTGCGAGTCTGTAAGGAGCACGAGCTATTGGTGCAGCTCCTGGTACAAGATCTATTTGAAATTCAACGGATCGATGTGGGGGTAATCCCGGTAATTCCTTCGGAAATACATCGGGAAATTCTTTTGCAATGGGAACATCATTGATGCTCTTTTCTTCAGTTTGTACTTTCTCGACGTGTGCTAGAACAGCATAGCAACCTTTTCTTATTAGTTTTTGTGCCTTCAAATTACTAATAAGATGTAGCTTCGTGTTTCCCTTTTCTCCGTACACCATTAAGGGTTTTCCTTTTTCTCGTATAATGCGAATTGCATTTTTGTAACAAACGATCTCTGCTTTCACTTCTTTCAACCAGTCCATACCGATTATCACATCAAAACTCCCTAACTCTACTGGTATCAAATCAATCTTAAATGTTTCGCTAACCAGTTTAATTTCTCGATTCCGACATATATTATCTGCTGAAATTAATTTACCATTTGCTAATTCGAGTAAAAATTTACTATCCAAAGGCGTCAATGGACAACTTAATTTAGCACAAAAATCTCTACTCATATAGCTTCTATCCGCACCCGAATCAAATAAAACATATGCAGATTTATTGTCAATAAGAAACGTACCCGTAACAAGCTCCGGGTCTTCCTGTGCCTCTGCCGCATTAATATTGAAAACTCTTCCGCGGCCTTGTCCATTCGTGTTCTCCTGGTTCGGGCAATTTCTAATAATGTGGCCCGGTTTTCCACATTTATAACAAACTACATTGGCATAACTTGCTCCGACACTACTTGCTCCGCCATTACTCGTTCCGACACCATTTGTTCCTTTCGTTCTATTAACCCCTGGTCCGTAGACCTCACACTTCGCCGCGCTATGACCATTTCTTTTACACTTGTTGCAAAATTTGGTGCAGAACCCCGAGTGATTCTTTTCACAGCTTTGGCATAGCTGCTTCTGATTGTTGTTGTTGTTGCGGTTATTATTGTTGTTGGGATGATTGTTGTAGTTGCTGTTGTTGTTGTTGTTGTTGTTGTTGGGCCGTTTGTTGTAGTTGCGATTGATGTTGCGATTGTTGGGATAATTGTTGCGATTATTGTTGTAATTGCTGTTGTTGTTGTATTGGTGATTCTTATCACCGTTTTCCTCCCACTTTCTTTTGACTTGCTTCACATTGGCCTCTTCAGCAGTCTGTTCTTTAATTCTTTCTTCAATCTGGTTCACTAGTTTGTGAGCCATTCTACATGCCTGTTGTATGGAGGCGGGCTCGTGTGAACTTATATCTTCTTGGATTCTTTCCGGTAATCCTTTCACAAACGCGTCGATCTTCTCTTCCTCATCTTTTAATGCTCCCGGACACAATAGGCACAATTCTGTGAATCGTCTTTCGTACGTGGTAATATCAAATCCTTGGGTTCGTAACCCTCTAAGTTCTGTCTTGAGCTTATTGACCTCGGTTCTGGGACGGTACTTCTCGTTCATCAAGTGCTTGAATGCTGACCACGGTAGTGCGTACGCATCGTCTTGTCCCACTTGCTCTAGATAGGTATTCCACCATGTTAACGCAGAACCTGTGAAGGTATGCGTAGCGTACTTCACTTTGTCCTCTTCAGTACACTTACTTATGGCAAACACCGATTCAACCTTCTCGGTCCACCGTTTCAATCCGATCGGTCCTTCGGTTCCATCAAATTCCAAAGGTTTGCAGGCAGTGAATTCTTTGTAGGTGCATCCTACACGATTTCCTGTACTGCTAGATCCAAGGTTATTGTTGGTATGTAGCGCAGCCTGTACTGCGGCTATGTTTGAAGCTAAAAAAGTACGGAATTCCTCTTCATTCATATTCACGGTGTGTCGAGTAGTCGGTGCCATTTCCTTCAAAATAGTTAAATGGAACAAGTTAATCATACAGAATATTAAGAGTAGTTAATAGTATTTCGTAGCATAATATGAACTCATTTATAAAAGCTTTTTCTTCATATTAGCGTTTTATAAGTTTAAATTCGGGTAGTACCTACCCGTTAAGTTCATACTTAGTAGCTAATATACAATTCAACTACTACAATTCTATATGAAAAACTGATTATAATAATATTTCGCGTTCAAACTTTTATACAATATTTTACAAACTTACAATACCGCTTATTTTACATAAAGCATGAAATATAGCACACAATAACTTTGATACAAGATAGTTGTGAAGATAATTCTAGCTAGTACACAAGTCGTTCAGCAAAGGCAATAAAGACACGTAATTCATATGTCCAGAAACAAGTCATGCATTCTGGTTTTACTAGGACTACTTCCCATCCTTGGTCTTGTGCAACATAACCGTTATGGCCGTTGATAAGACAGCGTGTTGTAACGTCATCAAAGGGACGAGGGTTACGTAATGTCCAACAGTCCCGTAATAATCTAAAAACCTCATTTCTTACCCCAATTACCGACTCCGTCACTTGTGGAAACGTTTTGTTTAATAGTTGTAGCCCGATGTTCTTGTTCTCACTTTGGTGAGAAGCGAACATTACTAATCCGTAAGCATAACATGCTTATTTATGTTGCATGTTAGCCGCTTTTTCTAAATCACGAAGTCCAATATTCGGATATATTGAGTCAAAATAATTTCTTAACCCGTTGCGTAAAATAGCATTTGGGTTCCCCGCAATATATGCGTCAAAGTAAACACATCGTAACTTATGGGTTTCCCAATGTGATATCCCCCATCTTTCAAACGAAAGTCTCTTATAAACCAAGACATTCTTGGAACGTTCTTCGAATGTCTTACAAACTGATCTCGCCTTAAATAGTTGTGCCGAAGAATTCTGGCCGACTCTAGACAAGATTTCATCAATCATGTCTCCGGGTAGGTCTCTTAAAATATTGGGTTGTCTATCCATTTTGTGTTTTTAAACTGTAAAATAGACAAGAGTTAGATTCATAAAAAAAAATACTTATTAATACAAGCAATTTTTACATATATCATAAAGCATAAGAACACTATATTACATATATTACACCACACGAATACAACTATCTTATTCCGACTAGCTCGTTTCTTCTTCTTCGGTTTTGGTTCGTTTTGCCAAGTTTCTAGGGATATATGATGTTCCCCTAATTCGAGCCGTCGTTGTCCACATTGGTTTAGAAAAACCTGGTGGTTTAGAGGTTCCCGGGTCATTGTTACAACTTAAGGACTTCGGGGGTTGACGATACATATAAAGTTCATCGGGGTTGGAATTAGATTTCTCTATTTTTATGCCCTTTCCCTTATTATTTTCTTTTGCCTTTTTAAATTCAGTTGGGGTAATTTCTATAACATCATCGGAATTCTCGTCGGAATCCGATTCATCGGAGAATTGGTAATCCTCCCAATATTTTGCTTCCTTAGCGGAAACACCATTGACCATAATTAACTTTGGTCGGTTGGTTGAGGATTTTCTTTTACTTAACCGTTTTATTATTTCCCCCACCGGTTCTATTTCTTCATCCGGTTCCGATTCTTCTTCCGGTTCCGATTCTTCTTCCGGTTCCGACTCTTCTTCCGGTTCCTCTTCGGGAACTTGGGAATCAGTCCACAAATCATTCCAATTTACATTTGACTCTTCATTATTATTAGGTGAGTCAATGGGACTTGTTCTAGAGGTAGACATCTATCACATAATATCAAACACGTTAAGAGATTAATATATCACATAATATTCATATGTTAAAAATATATAGTTTCTAACAAAAATGTTAAGCAATCATTTTTAAAGAAAACACGGTCGAAGTCCAGACTCACTAATGCATCCTAACAAACTCGATAAGACACACTAATGCAAATTTTCTGGTTCTCTAAGACCAACGCTCGGATACCAACTGAAATGTCCCGTTCTTATTGATTAAAAACGTTCCATATTAATTGATTTCGTTGCGAGGTTTTGACCTCTATATGAGACATTTTTCAAAGACTGCATTCATTTTAAAACAAACCATAACCTTTATTTCATCAATAAAGGTTTAAAAAGCTTTACGTAGATTATCAAATAATGATAATCTAAAATATCCTGTTTACACACGACCATTACATAATGGTTTACAATACAAATATGTTACAACAAAATAAGTTTCTTGAATGCAGTTTTTACACAATATCATACAAGCATGGACTCCAATTCTCGTCCTTATTTAAGTATGCGACAGCGGAAGCTCTTAATAATCACCTGAGAATAAACATGCTTAAAACGTCAACAAAAATGTTGGTGAGTTATAGGTTTAACCTATATATATCAAATCATAATAATAGACCAAAAGATTTCATATTTCAATACACATCCCATACATAGAGATAAAAATCATTCATATGGTGAACACCTGGTAACCGACAATGACAAGATGCATATATAAGAATATCCCCATCATTCCGGGACACCCTTCGGATATGATATAAATTTCGAAGTACTAAAGCATCCGGTACTTTGGATGGGGTTTGTTAGGCCCAATAGATCTATCTTTAGGATTCGCGTCAATTAGGGTGTCTGTTCCCTAATTCTTAGATTACCAGACTTAATAAAAAGGGGCATATTCGATTTCGATAATTCAACCATAGAATGTAGTTTCACGTACTTGTGTCTATTTTGTAAATCATTTATAAAACCTGCATGTATTCTCATCCCAAAAATATTAGATTTTAAAAGTGGGACTATAACTCACTTTCACAGATTTTTACTTCGTCGGGAAGTAAGACTTGGCCACTGGTTGATTCACGAACCTATAACAATATATACATATATATCAAAGTATGTTCAAAATATATTTACAACACTTTTAATATATTTTGATGTTTTAAGTTTATTAAGTCAGCTGTCCTCGTTAGTAACCTACAACTAGTTGTCCACAGTTAGATGTACAGAAATAAATCGATAAATATTATCTTGAATCAATCCACGACCCAGTGTATACGTATCTCAGTATTGATCACAACTCAAACTATATATATTTTGGAATCAACCTCAACCCTGTATAGCTAACTCCAACATTCACATATAGAGTGTCTATGGTTGTTCCGAAATATATATAGATGTGTCGACATGATAGGTCGAAACATTGTATACGTGTCTATGGTATCTCAAGATTACATAATATATAATACAAGTTGATTAAGTTATGGTTGGAATAGATTTGTTACCAATTTTCACGTAGCTAAAATGAGAAAAATTATCCAATCTTGTTTTACCCATAACTTCTTCATTTTAAATCCGTTTTGAGTGAATCAAATTGCTATGGTTTCATATTGAACTCTATTTTATGAATCTAAACAAAAAAGTATAGGTTTCTAGTCGGAAAAATAAGTTACAAGTCGTTTTTGTAAAGGTAGTCATTTCAGTCGAAAGAACGACGTCTAGATGACCATTTTAGAAAACATACTTCCACTTTGAGTTTAACCATAATTTTTGGATATAGTTTCATGTTCATAATAAAAATTATTTTCTCAGAATAACAACTTTTAATCAAAGTTTATCATAGTTTTTAATTAACTAACCCAAAACAGCCCGCGGTGTTACTACGACGGCGTAAATCCGGTTTTACGGTGTTTTTCGTGTTTCCAGGTTTTAAATCATTAAGTTAGCATATCATATAGATATAGAAAATGTGTTTAGTTGATTTTAAAAGTCAAGTTAGAAGGATTAACTTTTGTTTGCGAACAAGTTTAGAATTAACTAAACTATGTTCTAGTGATTACAAGTTTAAACCTTCGAATAAGATAGCTTTATATGTATGAATCGAATGATGTTATGAACATCATTACTACCTTAATTTCCTTGGATAAACCTACTGGAAAATAGAAAAATGGATCTAGCTTCAATGGATCCTTGGATGGCTCGAAGTTCTTGAAGCAGAATCATGACACGAAAACAAGTTCAAGTAAGATCATCACTTGAAATAAGATTGTTATAGTTATAGAAATTGAACCAAAGTTTGAATATGATTATTACCTTGTATTAGAATGATAACCTACTGTAAGAAACAAAGATTTCTTGAGGTTGGATGATCACCTTACAAGATTGGAAGTGAGCTAGCAAACTTGAAAGTATTCTTGATTTTATGAAACTAGAACTTTTGGAATTTATGAAGAACACTTAGAACTTGAAGATAGAACTTGAGAGAGATCAATTAGATGAAGAAAATTGAAGAATGAAAGTGTTTGTAGGTGTTTTTGGTCGTTGGTGTATGGATTAGATATAAAGGATATGTAATTTTGTTTTCATGTAAATAAGTCATGAATGATTACTCATATTTTTGTAATTTTATGAGATATTTCTTGCTAGTTGCCAAATGATGGTTCCCACATGTGTTAGGTGACTCACATGGGCTGCTAAGAGCTGATCATTGGAGTGTATATACCAATAGTACATACATCTAAAAGCTGTGTATTGTACGAGTACGAATACGGGTGCATACGAGTAGAATTGTTGATGAAACTGAACGAGGATGTAATTGTAAGAATTTTTGTTAAGTAGAAGTATTTTGATAAGTGTCTTGAAGTCTTTCAAAAGTGTATAAATACATATTAAAACACTACATGTATATACATTTTAACTGAGTCGTTAAGTCATCGTTAGTCGTTACATGCAAGTGTTGTTTTGAAACCTTTAGGTTAACGATCTTGTTAAATGTTGTTAACCCAATGTTTATAATATCAAAAGAGATTTTAAATTATTATATTATCATGATATTATGATGTACGAATATCTCTTAATATGATATATATACATTAAATGTCGTTACAACGATAAACGTTACATATATGTCTCGTTTCAAAATCATTAAGTTAGTAGTCTTGTTTTTACATATGTAGTTCATTGTTAATATAATTAATGATATGTTTACTTATCATAATATCATGTTAACTATATATATAACCATATATATGTCATCATATAGTTTTTTTACAAGTTTTAACGTTCGTGAATCACCGGTCAACTTGGGTGGTCAATTGTCTATATGAAACCTATTTCAATTAATCAAGTCTTAACAAGTTTGATTGCTTAACATGTTGGAAACATTTAATCATGTAAATATCAATCTCAATTAATATATATAAACATGGAAAAGTTCGGGTCACTACACTACGGACCAGGGGTTAATAGAACGAAAGGAACAAATGGTGTCGGAACGAGTAATGGCTGAGCAAATAGTGTCGGAGCAAGTTATGCCAATGTAGTTTGTTATAAATGTGGAAAACCGGGCCACATTATTAGAAATTGCCCGAACCAGGAGAACACGAATGGATAAGGCCGCGGAAGAGTTTTCAATATTAATGCGGCAGAGGCACAGAAAGACCCGGAGCTTGTTACGGGTACGTTTCTTATTGATAATAAATCTGCTTACGTTTTATTTGATTCGGGTGCGGATAGAAGCTATATGAGTAGAGATTTTTGTGCTAAATTAAGTTGTCCATTGACGTCTTTGGATAGTAAATTTTTACTCGAATTAGCAAATGGTAAATTAATTTCAGCAGATAATATATGTCGGAATCGAGAAATTAAACTGGTTAGCGAAACATTTAAGATTGATTTGATACCAGTAGAGTTAGGGAGTTTGGATGTGATAATCGGTATGGACTGGTTGAAAGAAGTGAAAGCAGAGATCGTTTGTTACAAAAATGCAATTCGCATTATACGAGAAAAAGGAAAACCCTTAATGGTGTACGGAGAAAAGGGCAACACGAAGCTACATCTTATTAGTAATTTGAAGGCACAAAAACTAATAAGAAAAGGTTGCTATGCTGTTCTAGCACACGTCGAGAAAGTACAAACTGAAGAAAAGAGCATCAATGATGTTCCCATTGCAAAACAATTTCCCGATGTATTTCCGAAAGAATTACCGGGATTACCCTCACATCGATCCGTTGAATTTCAAATAGATCTTGTACCAGGAGCTGCACCAATAGCTAGTGCTCCTTACAGACTCGCACCCAGCGAGATGAAAGAACTGCAAAGCCAATTACAAGAACTTTTAGAGCGTGGTTTCATTCGACCAAGCATATCACCGTGGGGAGCTCCTGTTTTGTTTGTCAAGAAGAAAGATGGTACATTCAGGTTGTGTATCGACTACCGAGAGTTGAACAAACTTACCATCAAGAACCGCTACCCACTACCGAGAATCGACGACTTATTTGATCAACTACAAGGCTCGTCTGTTTATTCAAAGATTGACTTACGTTCCGGGTATCATCAAATGCGGGTGAAAGAAGATGATATTCCAAAGACTGCTTTCAGAACACGTTACGGTCATTATGAGTTTATGGTCATGCCGTTTGGTTTAACTAATGCACCAGCTATGTTCATGGACCTTATGAACCGAGTGTGTGGACCATACCTTGACAAGTTTGTCATTGTTTTCATTGATGACATACTTATTTACTCAAAGAATGACCAAGAACACGGTGAACATTTGAAAAAGGTGTTAGAAGTATTGAGGAAGGAAGAATTGTACGCTAAGTTTTCAAAGTGTGCATTTTGGTTGGAAGAAGTTCAATTCCTCGGTCACATAGTGAACAAAGAAGGTATTAAGGTGGATCCGGCAAAGATAGAAACTGTTGAAAAGTGGGAGACCCCGAAAACTCTAAAACACATACACCAGTTTTTAGGACTAGCCGGTTACTACAGAAGGTTCATCCAAGACTTTTCCAGAATAGTAAAACCCTTGACTGCATTAACGCATAAAGGGAAGAAATTTGAATGGAATGATGAACAAGAGAAAGCGTTTCAGTTATTGAAGAAAAAGCTAACTACGGCACCTATATTCTCATTGCCTGAAGGGAATGATGATTTTGTGATTTATTGTGACGCATCAAAGCAAGGTCTCGGTTGTGTATTAATGCAACGAACGAAGGTGATTGCTTATGCGTCTAGACAATTGAAGATTCACGAACAAAATTATACGACGCATGATTTGGAATTAGGCGCGGTTGTTTTTGCATTAAAGACTTGGAGGCACTACTTATATGGGGTCAAAAGTATTATATATACCGACCACAAAAGTCTTCAACACATATTTAATCAGAAACAACTGAATATGAGGCAGCGTAGGTGGATTGAATTATTGAATGATTACGACTTTGAGATTCGTTACCACCCGGGGAAGGCAAATATGGTAGCCGATGCCTTGAGCAGGAAGGACAGAGAACCCATTCGAGTAAAATCTATGAATATAATGATTCATAATAACCTTACTACTCAAATAAAGGAGGCGCAACAAGGAGTTTTAAAAGAGGGAAATTTAAAGGATGAAATACCTAAAGGATCGGAGAAGCATCTTAATATTCGGGAAGACGGAACCCGGTATAGGGCTGAAAGGATTTGGGTACCAAAATTTGGAGATATGAGAGAAATGGTACTTAGAGAAGCTCATAAAACCAGATACTCAATACATCCTGGAACGGGGAAGATGTACAAGGATCTCAAGAAACATTTTTGGTGGTCGGGTATGAAAGCCGATGTTGCTAAATACGTAGGAGAATGTTTGACGTGTTCTAAGGTTAAAGCTGAGCATCAGAAACCATCAGGTCTACCACAACAACCCGAAATCCCGGAATGGAAATGGGAAAACATTACCATGGATTTCATCACTAAATTGCCAAGGACTGCAAGTGGTTTTGATACTATTTGGGTAATAGTTGATCGTCTCACCAAATCAGCACACTTCCTGCCAATAAGAGAAGATGACAAGATGGAGAAGTTAGCACGACTGTATTTGAAGGAAGTCATCTCCAGACATGGAATACCAATCTCTATTATCTCTGATAGGGATGGCAGATTTATTTCAAGATTCTGGCAGACATTACAGCAAGCATTAGGAACTCGTCTATGAAATGTCCCGTTCTTATTGATTAAAAACGTTCCATATTAATTGATTTCGTTGCGAGGTTTTGACCTCTATATGAGACGTTTTTCAAAGACTGCATTCATTTTAAAACAAACCATAACCTTTATTTCATCAATAAAGGTTTAAAAAGCTTTACGTAGATTATCAAATAATGATAATCTAAAATATCCTGTTTACACACGACCATTACATAATGGTTTACAATACAAATATGTTACAACAAAATAAGTTTCTTGAATGCAGTTTTTACACAATATCATACAAGCATGGACTCCAAATCTCGTCCTTATTTAAGTATGCGACAGCGGAAGCTCTTAATAATCACCTGAGAATAAACATGCTTAAAACTTCAACAAAAATGTTGGTGAGTTATAGGTTTAACCTATATATATCAAATCATAATAATAGACCACAAGATTTCATATTTCAATACACATCCCATACATAGAGATAAAAATCATTCATATGGTGAACACCTGGTAACCGACATTAACAAGATGCATATATAAGAATATCCCCATCATTCCGGGACACCCTTCGGATATGATATAAATTTCGAAGTACTAAAGCATCCGGTACTTTGGATGGGGTTTGTTAAGCCCAATAGATCTATCTTTAGGATTCGCGTCAATTAGGGTGTCTGTTCCCTAATTCTTAGATTACCAGACTTAATAAAAAGGGGCATATTCGATTTCGATAATTCAACCATAGAATGTAGTTTCACGTACTTGTGTCTATTTTGTAAATCATTTATAAAACCTGCATGTATTCTCATCCCAAAAATATTAGATTTTAAAAGTGGGACTATAACTCACTTTCACAGATTTTTACTTCGTCGGGAAGTAAGACTTGGCCACTGGTTGATTCACGAACCTATAACAATATATACATATATATCAAAGTATGTTCAAAATATATTTACAACACTTTTAATATATTTTGATGTTTTAAGTTTATTAAGTCAGCTGTCCTCGTTAGTAACCTACAACTAGTTGTCCACAGTTAGATGTACAGAAATAAATCGATAAATATTATCTTGAATCAATCCACGACCCAGTGTATACGTATCTCAGTATTGATCACAACTCAAATTATATATATTTTGGAATCAACCTCAACCCTGTATAGCTAACTCCAACATTCACATATAGAGTGTCTATGGTTGTTCCGAAATATATATAGATGTGTCGACATGATAGGTCGAAACATTGTATACGTGTCTATGGTATCTCAAGATTACATAATATACAATACAAGTTGATTAAGTTATGGTTGGAATAGATTTGTTACCAATTTTCACGTAACTAAAATGAGAAAAATTATCCAATCTTGTTTTACCCATAACTTCTTCATTTTAAATCCGTTTTGAGTGAATCAAATTGCTATGGTTTCATATTGAACTCTATTTTATGAATCTAAACAGAAAAGTATAGGTTTATAGTCGGAAAAATAAGTTACAAGTCGTTTTTGTAAAGGTAGTCATTTCAGTCGAAAGAACGACGTCTAGATGACCATTTTATAAAACATACTTCCACTTTGAGTTTAACCATAATTTTTGGATATAGTTTCATGTTCATAATAAAAATCATTTTCTCAGAATAATAACTTTTAAATCAAAGTTTATCATAGTTTTTAATTAACTAACCCAAAACAGCCCGCGGTGTTACTACGACGGCGTAAATCCGGTTTTACGGTGTTTTTCGTGTTTCCAGGTTTTAAATCATTAAGTTAGCATATCATATAGATATAGAACATGTGTTTAGTTGATTTTAAAAGTCAAGTTAGAAGGATTAACTTTTGTTTGCGAACAAGTTTAGAATTAACTAAACTATGTTCTAGTGATTACAAGTTTAAACCTTCGAATAAGATAGCTTTATATGTATGAATCGAATGATGTTTTGAACATCATTACTACCTTAAGTTCCTTGGATAAACCTACTGGAAAAGAGAAAAATGGATCTAGCTTCAATGGATCCTTGGATGGCTCGAGGTTCTTGAAGCAAAATCATGACACGAAAACAAGTTCAAGTAAGATCATCACTTGAAATAAGATTGTTGTAGTTATAGAAATTGAACCAAAGTTTGAATATAATTATTACCTTGTATTAGAATGATAACCTACTGTAAGAAACAAGGATTTCTTGAGGTTGGATGATCACCTTACAAGATTGGAAGTGAGCTAGCAAACTTGAAAATATTCTTGATTTTATGAAACTAGAACTTTTGGAATTTATGAAGAACACTTAGAACTTGAAGATAGAACTTGAGAGAGATCAATTAGATGAAGAAAATTGAAGAATGAAAGTGTTTGTAGGGGTTTTTGGTCGTTGGTGTATGGATTAGATATAAAGGTTATGTAATTTTGTTTTCATGTAAATAAGTCATGAATGATTACTCATATTTTTGTAATTTTATGAGATATTTCATGCTAGTTGCCAAATGATGGTTCCCACATGTGTTAGGTGACTCACATGGGCTGCTAAGAGCTGATCATTGGAGTGTATATACCAATAGTACATACATCTAAAAGCTGTGTATTGTACGAGTACGAATACGGGTGCATACGAGTAGAATTGTTGATGAAACTGAACGAGGATGTAATTGTAAGCATTTTTGTTAAGTAGAAGTATTTTGATAAGTGTCTTGAAGTCTTTCAAAAGTGTATGAATACATATTAAAACACTACATGTATATACATTTTAACTGAGTCGTTAAGTCATCGTTAGTCGTTACATGTAAATGTTGTTTTGAAACCTTTAGGTTAACGATCTTGTTGAATATTGTTAACCCATTGTTTATTATAATAAATGAGATGTTAAATTATTATATTATCATGATATTATGATATATAATATATCTTAGTATGATGTATATACAGTTAAATGTCATTACAACGATAATCGTTACATATATGTCTCGTTTCGAAATCATTAAGTTAGTAGTCTTATTTTTACATATGTATTTCATTGTTAATACACTTAATAATATATTTACTTATCATTTAACATAATTAACCAAGTGTATCAATATCTTAATATGATTCATATGTACCTAGTAAGACGTTGTTATAACGATAATCGTTATATATATCGTTTTCGAGTTTCTTAAATTAATAGTCTCATTTTTATGTATATAACTCATTGTTAAAATACCTAATGAGATACATACTTATAATAAAAACATGTTAACTATATATATAACCATATATATGTCATCGTATAGTTTTTACAAGTTTTAACGTTCGTGAATCACCGGTCAACTTGGGTGGTCAATTGTCTATATGAAACATATTTCAAATAATCAAGTCTTAACAAGTTTGATTGCTTAACATGTTGGAAACATTTAATCATGTAAATATCAATCTCAATTAATATATATAAACATGGAAAAGTTCGGGTCACTACAGTACCTTCCCGTTAAATAAATTTCGTCCCGAAATTTTAAGCTGTTGAAGGTGTTGACGAATCTTCTGGAAATAGATGCGGGTAATTCTTCTTCATCTGATCTTCACGCTCCCAGGTGAACTCGTGTCCTCTACGAGCATTCCATCGAACCTTAACAATTGGTATCTTGTTTTGCTTAAGTCTTTTAACCTCACGATCCATTATTTCAACGGGTTCTTCGATGAATTGGAGTTTTTCGTTGATTTGGATTTCATCTAACGGAATAGTGAGATCTTCTTTAGCAAAACATTTCTTCAAATTCGAGACGTGGAAAGTGTTATGTACAGTCGCGAGTTGTTGAGGTAACTCAAGTCGGTAAGCTACTGGTCCGACACGATCAATAATCTTGAATGGTCCAATATACCTTGGATTTAATTTCCCTCGTTTACCAAATCGAACAACGCCTTTCCAAGGTGCAACTTTAAGCATGACCATCTCTCCAATTTCAAATTCTATATCTTTTCTTTTAATGTCAGCGTAGCTCTTTTGTCGAGTTTGGGCGGTTTTCAACCGTTGTTGAATTTGGATGATCTTCTCGGTAGTTTCTTGTATAATCTCCGGAACCGTAATCTGTCTATCCCCCACTTCACTCCAACAAATCGGAGACCTGCACTTTCTACCATAAAGTGCTTCAAACGGCGCCATCTCAATGCTTGAATGGTAGCTGTTGTTGTAGGAAAATTCTGCTAATGGTAGATGTCGATCCCAACTGTTTCCGAAATCAATAACACATGCTCGTAGCATGTCTTCAAGCGTTTGTATCGTCCTTTCGCTCTGCCCATCATTTTGTGGATGATAGGCAGTACTCATGTCTAGTCGAGTTCCTAATGCTGGCTGTAATGTCTGCCAGAATCTTGAAATAAATCTGCCATCCCTATCAGAGATAATAGAGATTGGTATTCCATGTCTGGAGATAACTTCCTTCAAATACAGTCGTGCTAACTTCTCCATCTTGTCATCTTCTCTTATTGGCAAGAAGTGTGCTGATTTGGTGAGACGATCAACTATTACCCAAATAGTATCAAAACCACTTGCAGTCCTTGGCAATTTAGTGATGAAATCCATGGTAATGTTTTCCCATTTCCATTCCGGGATTTCGGGTTGTTGAAGTAGACCTGATGGTTTTTGATGCTCAGCTTTGACCTTAGAACACGTCAAACATTCTCCTACGTATTTAGCAACATCGACTTTCATACCCGGCCACCAAAAATGTTTCTTGAGATCCTTGTACATCTTCCCCTTTCCAGGATGTATTGAGTATCTGGTTTTATGAGCTTCTCTAAGTACCATTTCTCTCATATCTCCAAATTTTGGTACCCAAATCCTTTCAGCCCTATACCGGGTTCCGTCTTCCCGAATATTAAGATGTTTCTCCGATCCTTTGGGTATTTCATCCTTTAAATTTCTCTCTTTTAAAACTCCTTGTTGCGCCTCCTTTATTTGAGTAGTAAGGTTATTATGAATCATTATATTCATAGATTTTACTCGAATGGGTTCTCTGTCCTTCCTGCTCAAGGCATCGACTACCACATTTGCCTTCCCCGGGTGGTAACGAATCTCAAAGTCGTAATCATTCAATAATTCAATCCACCTACGCTGCCTCATATTCAGTTGTTTCTGATTAAATATGTGTTGAAGACTTTTGTGGTCGGTATATATAATACTTTTGACCCCATATAAGTAGTGCCTCCAAGTCTTTAATGCAAAAACAACCGCGCCTAATTCCAAATCATGCGTCGTATAATTTTGTTCGTGAATCTTCATTTGTCTAGACGCATAAGCAATCACCTTCGTTCGTTGCATTAATACACAACCGAAACCTTGCTTTGATGCGTCACAATAAATCACAAAATCATCATTCCCTTCAGACAATGACAATATAGGTGCCGTAGTTAGCTTTTTCTTCAATAACTGAAACGCTTTCTCTTGTTCATCATTCCATTTAAATTTCTTCCCTTTATGCGTTAATGCAGTCAAGGGTTTTGCTATTCTGGAAAAGTCTTGGATGAACCTTCTGTAGTAACCAGCTAGTCCTAAAAACTGGCGTATGTGTTTCGGAGTTTTCGGGGTTTCCCACTTTTCAACAGTTTCTATCTTTGTCGGATCCACCTTAATACCTTCTTTGTTCACTATGTGACCGAGGAATTGAACTTCTTCCAACCAAAATGCACACTTTGAAAACTTAGCGTACAATTCTTCCTTCCTCAATACTTCTAACACCTTTCTCAAATGTTCACCGTGTTCTTGGTCATTCTTTGAGTAAATAAGTATGTCATCAAAGAAAACAATGACAAACTTGTCAAGGTATGGTCCACACACTCGGTTCATAAGGTCCATGAACACAGCTGGTGCATTAGTTAAACCAAACGGCATGACCATAAACTCGTAATGACCGTAACGTGTTCTGAAAGCAGTCTTTGGAATATCATCTTCTTTCACCCGCATTTGATGATACCCGGAACGTAAGTCAATCTTTGAATAAACAGACGAGCCTTGTAGTTGATCAAATAAGTCGTCGATTCTCGGTAGTGGGTAGCGGTTCTTGATGGTAAGTTTGTTCAACTCTCGGTAGTCGATACACAACCTGAATGTACCATCTTTCTTCTTGACAAACAAACAGGAGCTCCCCACGGTGATGTACTTGGTCGAATGAAACCACGCTCTAAAAGTTCTTGTAATTGGCTTTGCAGTTCTTTCATCTCGCTGGGTGCGAGTCTGTAAGGAGCACGAGCTATTGGTGCAGCTCCTGGTACAAGATCTATTTGAAATTCAACGGATCGATGTGGGGGTAATCCCGGTAATTCTTTCGGAAATACATCGGGAAATTCTTTTGCAATGGGAACATCATTGATGCTCTTTTCTTCAGTTTGTACTTTCTTGACGTGTGCTAGAACAGCATAGCAACCTTTTCTTATTAGTTTTTGTGCCTTCAAATTACTAATAAGATGTAGCTTCGTGTTGCCCTTTTCTCCGTACACCATTAAGGGTTTTCCTTTTTCTCGTATAATGCGAATTGCATTTTTGTAACAAACGATCTCTGCTTTCACTTCTTTCAACCAGTCCATACCGATTATCACATCAAAACTCCCTAACTCTACTGGTATCAAGTCAATCTTAAATGTTTCGCTAACCAGTTTAATTTCTCGATTCCGACATATATTATCTGCTGAAATTAATTTACCATTTGCTAATTCGAGTAAAAATTTACTATCCAAAGGCGTCAATGGACAACTTAATTTAGCACAAAAATCTCTACTCATATAGCTTCTATCCACACCCGAATCAAATAAAACGTAAGCAGATTTATTGTCAATAAGAAACGTACCCGTAACAAGCTCCGGGTCTTCCTGTGCCTCTGCCGCATTAATATTGAAAACTCTTCCGCGGCCTTGTCCATTCGTGTTCTCCTGGTTCGGGCAATTTCTAATAATGTGGCCTGGTTTTCCACATTTATAACAAACTACATTGGCATAACTTGCTCCGACACTACTTGCACCGCCATTACTCGTTCTGACACCATTTGTTCCTTTCGTTCTATTAACCCCTGGTCCGTAGACCTCACACTTCGCCGCGCTATGACCGTTTCTTTTACACTTGTTGTAAAATTTGGTGCAGAACCCCGAGTGATACTTTTCACACCTTTGGCATAGCTGCTTCTGATTGTTGTTATTGTTGCGGTTATTATTGTTGTTGGGATGATTGTTGTAGTAGTTGTTGTTGTTGTTGTTGGGCCGTTTGTTGTAGTTGCGATTGATGTTGCGATTGTTGGGATAATTGTTGCGATTATTGTTGTAATTGCTGTTGTTGTTGTATTGGTGATTCTTATCACCGTTTTCCTCCCACTTTCTTTTGACTTGCTTCACATTGGCCTCTTCAGCAGTCTGTTCTTTAATTCTTTCTTCAATCTGGTTCACTAGTTTGTGAGCCATTCTACATGCCTGTTGTATGGAGGCGGGCTCGTGTGAACTTATATCTTCTTGGATTCTTTCCGGTAATCCTTTCACAAACGCGTCGATCTTCTCTTCCTCATCTTCGAATGCTCCCGGACACAATAGGCACAATTCTGTGAATCGTCTTTCGTATGTGGTAATATCAAATCCTTGGGTTGGTAACCCTCTAAGTTCTGTCTTGAGCTTATTGACCTCGGTTCTGGGACGGTACTTCTCGTTCATCAAGTGCTTGAATGCTGACCACGGTAGTGCGTAAGCATCATCTTGTCCCACTTGCTCTAGATAGGTATTCCACCATGTTAACGCAGAACCTGTGAAGGTATGCGTAGCGTACTTCACTTTGTCCTCTTCAGTACACTTACTTATGGCAAACACCGATTCGACCTTCTCGGTCCACCGTTTCAATCCGATCGGTCCTTCGGTTCCATCAAATTCCAAAGGTTTGCAGGCAGTGAATTCTTTGTAGGTGCATCCTACACGATTTCCTGTAGTGCCAGATCCAAGGTTATTGTTGGTATGTAGTGCAGCCTGTACTGCGGCTATGTTTGAAGCTAGAAAAGTACGGAATTCCTCTTCATTCATATTCACGGTGTGTCGAGTAGTTGGTGCCATTTCCTTCAAAATAGTCAAATGGAACAAGTTAATCATACAGAATATTAAGAGTAGTTAATAGTATTTCGTAGCATAATATGAACTCATTTATAAAAGATTTTTCTTCATATTAGCGTTTTATAAGTTTAAATTCGGGTAGTACCTATCCGTTAAGTTCATACTTAGTAGCTAATATACAATTCAACTACTACAATTCTATATGAAAAACTGATTATAATAATATTTCGCGTTCAAACTTTTACACAATATTTTACAAACTTACAATACCGCTTATTTTACATATAGCATGAAATATAGCACACAATAAATTTGATACAAGATGGTTGTGAAGATAATTCTAGCTAGTACACAAGTCGTTCAGCAAAGGCAATAAAGACACGTAATTCATACGTCCAGAAACAAGTCATGCATTCTGGTTTTACTAGGATTACTTCCCATCCTTGGTCTTGTGGAACATAACCGTTATGGCCGTTGATAAAACAGCGTGTTGTAACGTCGTCAAAGGGACGAGGGTTACGTAATGTCCAACAGTCCCGTAACAATCTAAAAACCTCATTTCTTACCCCAATTACCGACTCCGTCACTTGTGGGAACGTTTTGTTTAATAGTTGTAGCCCGATGTTCTTGTTCTCACTTTGGTGAGAAGCGAACATTACTAATCCGTAAGCATAACATGCTTCTTTATGTTGCATGTTAGCCGCTTTTTCTAAATCATGAAGTCCTATATTCGGATATACTGAGTCAAAATAATTTCTTAACCCGTTGCGTAAAATAGAATTTGGGTTCGCCGCAATATATGCGTCAAAGTAAACACATCATAACTTATGGATTTCCCAATGTGATATCCCCCATCTTTCAAACGAAAGCCTTTTATAAACCAAGGCATTCTTGGAACGTTCTTCGAATGTCTTACAAACTGATCTCGCCTTAAATAGTTGTGCCGAAGAATTCTGACCGACTCTAGACAAGATTTCATCAATCATGTCTCCGGGTAGGTCTCTTAAAATATTGGGTTGTCTATCCATTTTGTGTTTTTATACTGTAAAATAGACAAGAGTTAGATTCATAAAAAAAAATACTTATTAATACAAGCAATTTTTACATATATCATAAAGCATAAGCACACTATATTACATATATTACACCACACGAATACAACTATCTTATTCCGACTCGCTTGTTTCTTCTTCTTCGGTTTTGGATCGTTTTTCCAAGTTTCTAGGGATATATGATGTTCCCCTAATACGAGCCGTCGTTGTCCACATTGGTTTAGAAAAACCTGGTGGTTTAGAGGTTCCCGTGTCATTGTTACAACTTCAGGACTTCGGGGGTTGACGATACATATAAAGTTCATCGGGGTTGGAATTAGATTTCTCTATTTTTATGCCCTTTCCCTTATTATTTTCTTTTGTCTTTTTAAATTCAGTTGGGGTAATTTCTATAACATCATCGGAATTCTCGTCGGAATCCGATTCATCGGAGAATTGGTAATGCTCCCAATATTTTGCTTCCTTGGCGGAAACACCATTGACCATAATTAACCTTGGTCGGTTAGTTGAGGATTTTCTTTTACTTAACCGTTTTATTATTTCCCCCACCGGTTCTATTTCTTCATCCGGTTCCGATTCTTCTTCCGGTTCCGATTCTTCTTCCGGTTCCGACTATTCTTCCGGTTCCTCTTCGGGAACTTGTGAATCAGTCCACGAATCATTCCAATTTACATTTGACTCTTCATTATTATTAAGTGAGTCAATGGGACTTGTTCTAGAGGTAGACATCTATCACATAATATCAAACGCGTTAAGAGATTAATATATCACATAATATTCACATGTTAAAAATATATAGTTTCCAACAAAATTTGTTAAGCAATCATTTTTCAAGTAAACACGGTCGAAGTCCAGACTCACTAATGCATCCTAACAAACTCGATAAGACACACTAATGCAAAATTCTGGTTCTCTAAGACCAACGCTCGGATACCAACTGAAATGTCCCGTTCTTATTGATTAAAAACGTTCCATATTAATTGATTTCGTTGCGAGGTTTTGACCTCTATATGAGACGTTTTTCAAAGACTGCATTCATTTTAAAACAAACCATAACCTTTATTTCATCAATAAAGGTTTAAAAAGCTTTACGTAGATTATCAAATAATGATAATCTAAAATATCCTGTTTACACACGACCATTACATAATGGTTTACAATACAAATATGTTACAACAAAATAAGTTTCTTGAATGCAGTTTTTACACAATATCATACAAGCATGGACTCCAAATCTCATCCTTATTTAAGTATGCGACAGCGGAAGCTCTTAATAATCACCTGAGAATAAACATGCTTAAAACGTCAACAAAAATGTTGGTGAGTTATAGGTTTAACCTATATATATCAAATCATAATAATAGACCACAAGATTTCATATTTCAATACACATCCCATACATAGAGATAAAAATCATTCATATGGTGAACACCTGGTAACCGACATTAACAAGATACATATATAAGAATATCCCCATCATTTCGGGACACCCTTCGGATATGATATAAATTTCGAAGTACTAAAGCATCCGGTACTTTGGATGGGGTTTGTTAAGCCCAATAGATCTATCTTTAGGATTCGCGTCAATTAGGGTGTCTGTTCCCTAATTCTTAGATTACCAGACTTAATAAAAAGGGGCATATTCGATTTCGATAATTCAACCATAGAATGTAGTTTCACGTACTTGTGTCTATTTTGTAAATCATTTATAAAACCTGCATGTATTCTCATCCCAAAAATATTAGATTTTAAAAGTGGGACTATAACTCACTTTCACAGATTTTTACTTCGTCGGGAAGTAAGACTTGGCCACTGGTTGATTCACGAACCTATAACAATATATACATATATATCAAAGTATGTTCAAAATATATTTACAACACTTTTAATATATTTTGATGTTTTAAGTTTATTAAGTCAGCTGTCCTCGTTAGTAACCTACAACTAGTTGTCCACAGTTAGATGTACAGAAATAAATCGATAAATATTATCTTGAATCAATCCACGACCCAGTGTATATGTATCTCAGTATTGATCACAACTCAAACTATATATATTTTGGAATCAACCTCAACCCTGTATAGCTAACTCCAACATTCACATATAGAGTGTCTATGGTTGTTCCGAAATATATATAGATGTGTCGACATGATAGGTCGAAACAGTGTATACGTGTCTATGGTATCTCAAGATTACATAATATACAATACAAGTTGATTAAGTTATGGTTGGAATAGATTTGTTACTAATTTTCACGTAGCTAAAATGAGAAAAATTATCCAATCTTGTTTTACCCATAACTTCTTCATTTAAATCCGTTTTGAGTGAATCAAATTGCTATGGTTTCATATTGAACTCTATTTTATGAATCTAAACAGAAAAGTATAGGTTTATAGTCGGAAAAATAAGTTACAAGTCGTTTTTGTAAAGGTAGTCATTTCAGTCGAAAGAACGACGTCTAGATGACCATTTTAGAAAACATACTTCCACTTTGAGTTTAACCATAATTTTTGAATATAGTTTCATGTTCATAATAAAAATCATTTTCTCAGAATAATAACTTTTAAATCAAAGTTTATCATAGTTTTTAATTAACTAACCCAAAACAGCCCGCGGTGTTACTACGACGGCGTAAATCTGGTTTTACGGTGTTTTTCGTGTTTCCAGGTTTTAAATCATTAAGTTACCATATCATATAGATATAGAACATGTGTTTAGTTGATTTTAAAAGTCAAGTTAGAAGGATTAACTTTTGTTTGTGAACAAGTTTAGAATTAACTAAACTATGTTCTAGTGATTACAAGTTTAAACCTTCGAATAAGATAGCTTTATATGTATGAATCGAATGATGTTATGAACATCATTACTACCTTAAGTTCCTTGGATAAACCTACTGGAAAATAGAAAAATGGATCTAGCTTCAATGGATCCTTGGATGGCTCGAAGTTCTTGAAGCAAAATCATGACACGAAAACAAGTTCAAGTAAGATCATCACTTGAAATAAGATTGTTGTAGTTATAGAAATTGAATCAAAGTTTGAATATAATTATTACCTTGTATTAGAATGATAACCTACTGTAAGAAACAAAGATTTCTTGAGGTTGGATGATCACCTTACAAGATTGGAAGTGAGCTAGCAAACTTGAAAGTATTCTTGATTTTATGAAACTAGAACTTTTGGAATTTATGAAGAACACTTAGAACTTGAAGATAGAACTTGAGAGAGATCAATTAGATGAAGAAAATTGAAGAATGAAAGTGTTTGTAGGTGTTTTTGGTCGTTGGTGTATGGATTAGATATAAAGGATATGTAATTTTATTTTCATGTAAATAAGTCATGAATGATTACTCATATTTTTGTAATTTTATGAGATATTTAATGCTAGTTGCCAAATGATGGTTCCCACATGTGTTAGGTGACTCACATGGGCTGCTAAGATCTGATCATTGGAGTGTATATACCAATAGTACATACATCTAAAAGCTGTGTATTGTACGAGTACGAATACGGGTGCATACGAGTAGAATTGTTGATGAAACTGAACGAGGATGTAATTGTAAGAATTTTTGTTAAGTAGAAGTATTTTTATAAGTGTCTTGAAGTCTTTCAAAAGTGTATGAATACATATTAAAACACTACATGTATATACATTTTAACTGAGTCGTTAAGTCATCGTTAGTCGTTACATTTAAATGTTGTTTTGAAACCTTTAGGTTAGCGATCTTGTTGAATATGTTAACCCATTGTTGATTATAACAAATGAGATGTTAAATTATTATATTATCATGATATTATGATATATAATATATCTTAGTATGATGTATATACAGTTAAATGTCGTTACAACGATAATCGTTACATATATGTCTCGTTTCGAAATCATTAAGTTAGTAGTCTTATTTTTACATATGTATTTCATTGTTAATACACTTAATAATATATTTACTTATCATTTAACATAATTAACCAAGTGTATCAATATCTTAATATGATTCATATGTGTAGTGACCCGAAATTTTCCATGTTTATATATATTAATTGAGATTGATGTTTACATGATTAAATGTTTCCAACATGTTAAGCAATCAAACTTGTTAAGACTTGATTAATTGAAATAGGTTTCATATAGACAATTGACCACCCAAGTTGACCGGTGATTCACGAACGTTAAAACTTGTAAAAAAACTATATGATGACATATATATGGTTATATGTATAGTTAACATGATATTATGATAAGTAAACATATCATTAATTATATTAACAATGAACTACATATGTAAAAACAAGACTACTAACTTAATGATTTTGAAACGAGACATATATGTAACGTTTATCGTTGTAACGACATTTAATGTATATATATCATATTAAGGGATACTCGTACATCATAATATCATGATAATATAATAATTTAAAATCTCTTTTGATATTATAAATATTGGGTTAACAACATTTAACAAGATCGTTAACCTAAAGGTTTCAAAACAACACTTACATGTAACGACTAACGATGACTTAACGACTCAGTTAAAATGTATATACATGTAGTGTTTTAATTTGTATTTATACACTTTTGAAAGACTTCAATACACTTATCAAAATACTTCTACTTAACAAAAATGCTTACAATTACATTCTCGTTCAGTTTCATCAACAATTCTACTCGTATGCACCCGTATTCGTACTCGTACAATACACAGCTTTTAGATGTATGTACTATTGGTATATACACTCCAATGATCAGCTCTTAGCAGCCCATGTGAGTCACCTAACACATGTGGGAACCATCATTTGGCAACTAGCATGAAATATCTCATAAGATTACAAAAATATGAGTAATCATTCATGACTTATTTACATGAAAACAAAATTACATATCCTTTATATCTAATCCATACACCAACGACCAAAAACACCTACAAACACTTTCATTCTTCAATTTTCTTCATCTAATTGAACTCTCTCAAGTTCTATCTTCAAGTTCTAAGTGTTCTTCATAAATTCCAAAAGTTCTAGTTTCATAAAATCAAGAATACTTTCAAGTTTGCTAGCTCACTTCCAATCTTGTAAGGTTATCATCCAACCTCAAGAAATCTTTGTTTCTTACAGTAGGTTATCATTCTAATACAAGGTAATAATCATATTCAAACTTTGGTTCAATTTCTATAACTATAACAATCTTATTTCAAGTGATGATCTTACTTGAACTTGTTTTCGTGTCATGATTTTGCTTCAAGAACTTTGAGCCATCCAAGGATCCATTGAAGCTAGATCCATTTTTCTCTTTTCCAGTAGGTTCATCCAAGGAACTTAAGGTAGTAATGATGTTCATAACATCATTCGATTCATACATATAAAGCTATCTTATTCGAAGGTTTAAACTTGTAATCACTAGAACATAGTTTAGTTAATTCTAAACTTGTTCGCAAAAAAAAAGTTAACCCTTCTAACTTGACTTTTAAAATCAACTAAACACATGTTCTATATCTATATGATATGCTAACTTAATGATTTAAAACCTGGAAACACGAAAAACACCGTAAAACCGGATTTACGCCGTCGTAGTAACACCGCGGGCTGTTTTGGGTTAGTTAATTAAAAACTATGATAAACTTTGATTTAAAAGTTGTTATTCTGAGAAAATGATTTTTATTATGAACATGAAACTATATCCAAAAATTATGGTTAAACTCAAAGTGGAAGTATATTTTCTAAAATGGTCATCTAGACGTCGTTCTTTCGACTGAAATGACTACCTTTACAAAAATGACTTGTAACTTATTTTTTCGACTAGAAACCTATACTTTTTTTGTTTAGATTCATAAAATAGAGTTCAATATGAAACCATAGCAATTTGATTCACTCAAAACGGATTTAAAATGAAGAAGTTATGGGTAAAACAAGATTGGATAATTTTTCTCATTTTAGCTACGTGAAAATTGGTAACAAATCTATTCCAACCATAACTTAATCAACTTGTATTGTATATTATGTAATCTTGAGATACCATAGACACGTATACAATGTTTCGACCTATCATGTCGACACATCTATATATATTTCGGAACAACCATAGACACTCTATATGTGAATGTTGGAGTTAGCTATACAGGGTTGAGGTTGATTCCAAAATATATATAGTTTGAGTTGTGATCAATACTGAGATACGTATACACTGGGTCGTGGATTGATTCAAGATAATATTTATTGATTTATTTCTGTACATCTAACTGTGGACAACTAGTTGTAGGTTACTAACGAGGACAGCTGACTTAATAAACTTAAAACATCAAAATATATTAAAAGTGTTGTAAATATATTTTAAACATACTTTGATATATATGTATATATTGTTATAGGTTCGTGAATCAACCGGTGGTCAAGTTTTACTTCCCGACGAAGTAAAAATCTGTGAAAGTGAGTTATAGTCCCACTTTTAAAATCTAATATTTTTGGGATGAGAATACATGCAGGTTTTATAAATGATTTACAAAATAGACACAAGTACGTGAAACTACATTCTATGGTTGAATTATCGAAATCGAATATGCCCCTTTTTATTAAGTCTGGTAATCTAAGAATTAGGGAACAGACACCCTAATTGACGCGAATCCTAAAGATAGATCTATTGGGCCTAACAAACCCCATCCAAAGTACCGGATGCTTTAGTACTTCGAAATTTATATCATATCCGAAGGGTGTCCCGGAATGATGGGGATATTCTTATATATGCATCTTGTTATTGTCGGTTACCAGGTGTTCACCATATGAATGATTTTTATCTCTATGTATGGGATGTGTATTGAAATATGAAATCTTGTGGTCTATTGTTACGATTTGATATATATAGGTTAAACCTATAACTCACCAACATTTTTGTTGACGTTTTAAGCATGTTTATTCTCAGGTGATTATTAAGAGCTTCCGCTGTCGCATACTTAAATAAGGACAAGATTTGGAGTCCATGCTTGTATGATATTGTGTAAAAACTGCATTCAAGAAACTTATTTTGTTGTAACATATTTGTATTGTAAACCATTATGTAATGGTCGTGTGTAAACAGGATATTTTAGATTATCATTATTTGATAATCTACGTAAAGCTTTTTAAACCTTTATTGATGAAATAAAGGTTATGGTTTGTTTAAAAATGAATGCAGTCTTTGAAAAACGTCTCATATAGAGGTCAAAACCTCGCAACGAAATCAATTAATATGGAACGTTTTTAATCAATAAGAACGGGACATTTCAGTTGGTATCAGAGCGTTGGTCTTAGAGAACCAGAAAATTTGCATTAGTGTGTCTTATCGAGTTTGTTAGGATGCATTAGTGAGTCTGGACTTCGACCGTGTTTTCTTTAAAAATGATTGCTTAACATTTTTGTTGGAAACTATATATTTTTAACATATGAATATTATGTGATATATTAATCTCTTAACGTGTTTGATATTATGTGATAGATGTCTACCTCTAGAACAAGTCCCATTGACTCACCTAATAATAATGAAGAGTCAAATGTAAATTGGAATGATTTGTGGACTGATTCACAAGTTCCCGAAGAGGAACCGGAAGAAGAGTCGGAACCGGAAGAAGAATCGGAACCGGAAGAAGAATCGGAACCGGATGAAGAAATAGAACCGGTGGGGGAAATAATAAAACGGTTAAGTAAAAGAAAATCCTCAACCAACCGACCAAAGTTAATTATGGTCAATGGTGTTTCCGCCAAGGAAGCAAAATATTGGGAGGATTACCAATTCTCCGATGAATCGGATTCCGACGAGAATTCCGATGATGTTATAGAAATTACCCCAACTGAATTTAAAAAGGCAAAAGAAAATAATAAGGGAAAGGGCATAAAAATAGAGAAATCTAATTCCAACCCCGATGAACTTTATATGTATCGTCAACCCCCGAAGTCCTTAAGTTGTAACAATGACCCAGGAACCTCTAAACCACCAGGTTTTTCTAAACCAATGTGGATTACGACGGCTCGTATTAGGGGAACATCATATATCCCTAGAAACTTGGCAAAACGAACCAAAACTGAAGAAGAAGAAACGAGCGAGTCGGAATAAGATAGTTGTATTCGTGTGGTGTAATATATGTAATATAGTGTTCTTATGCTTTATGATATATGTAAAAATTGCTTGTATTAATAAGTATTTTTTTATGAAACTAACTCTTGTCTATTTTACAGTTTAAAAACACAAAATGGATAGACAACCCAATATTTTAAGAGACCTACCCGGAGACATGATTGATAAAATCTGTCTAGAGTCGGCCAGAATTCTTCGGCACAACTATTTAAGGCGAGATCAGTTTGTAAGACATTCGAAGAACGTTCCAAGAATGTCTTGGTTTATAAGAGACTTTCGTTTGAAAGATGGGGGATATCACATTGGGAAACCCATAAGTTACGATGTGTTTACTTTGACGCATATATTGCGGGGAACCCAAATGCTATTTTACGCAACGGGTTAAGAAATTATTTTGACTCAATATATCCGAATATTGGACTTCGTGATTTAGAAAAAGCGGCTAACATGAAACATAAAGAAGCATGTTATGCTTACGGATTAGTAATGTTCGCTTCTCACCAAAGTGAGAACAAGAACATCGGGCTACAACTATTAAACAAAACGTTTCCACAAGTGACGGAGTCGGTAATTGGGGTAAGAAATGAGGTTTTTAGATTATTACGGGACTGTTGGACATTACGTAACCCTCGTCCCTTTGATGACGTTACAACACGTTGTCTTATCAACGGCCATAACGGTTATGTTGCACAAGACCAAGGATGGGAAGTAGTCCTAGTAAAACCAGAATGCATGACTTGTTTCTGGACGTATGAATTACGTGTCTTTATTGCCTTTGCTGAACGACTTGTGTACTAGCTAGAATTGTCTTCACAACTATCTTGTATCAAAGTTATTGTGTGCTATATTTCATGCTTTATGTAAAATAAGCGGTATTGTAAGTTTGTAAAATATTGTATAAAAGTTTGAACGCGAAATATTATTATAATCAGTTTTTCATATAGAATTGTAGTAGTTGAATTGTATATTAGCTACTAAGTATGAACTTAACGGGTAGGTACTACCCGAATTTAAACTTATAAAACGCTAATATGAAGAAAAAGCTTTTATAAATGAGTTCATATTATGCTACGAAATACTATTAACTACTCTTAATATTCTGTATGATTAACTTGTTCCATTTAACTATTTTGAAGGAAATGGCACCGACTACTCGACACACCGTGAATATGAATGAAGAGGAATTCCGTACTTTTCTAGCTTCAAACATAGCCGCAGTACAGGCTGCGCTACATACCAACAATAACCTTGGATCTAGCAGTACAGGAAATCGTGTAGGATGCACCTACAAAGAATTCACTGCCTGCAAACCTTTGGAATTTGATGGAACCGAAGGACCGATCGGATTGAAACGGTGGACCGAGAAGGTTGAATCGGTGTTTGCTATAAGTAAGTGTACTGAAGAGGACAAAGTGAAGTACGCTACGCATACCTTCACAGGTTCTGCGTTAACATGGTGGAATACCTATCTAGAGCAAGTGGGACAAGATGATGCGTACGCACTACCGTGGTCAGCATTCAAGCACTTGATGAACGAGAAGTACCGTCCCAGAACCGAGGTCAATAAGCTCAAGACAGAACTTAGAGGGTTACGAACCCAAGGATTTGATATTACCACGTACGAAAGACGATTCACAGAATTGTGCCTATTGTGTCCGGGAGCATTCGAAGATGAGGAAGAGAAGATCGACGCGTTTGTGAAAGGATTACCGGAAAGAATCCAAGAAGATATAAGTTCACACGAGCCCGCCTCCATACAACAGGCATGTAGAATGGCTAACAAACTAGTGAACCAGATTGAAGAAAGAATTAAAGAACAGACTGCTGAAGAGGCCAATGTGAAGCAAGTCAAAAGAAAGTGGGAGGAAAACGGTGATAAGAATCACCAATACAACAACAACAGCAATTACAACAATAATCGCAACAATTATCCCAACAATCGCAACATCAATCGCAACTACAACAAACGGCCCAACAACAACAACAACAACAACAACAACAACAACTACAACAATCATCCCAACAACAATAATAACCGCAACAACAACAACAATCAGAAGCAGCTATGCCAAAGGTGTGAAAAGAATCACTCGGGGTTCTGCACCAAATTTTGCAACAAGTGTAAAAGAAATGGTCATAGCGCGGCGAAGTGTGAGGTCTACGGACCAGGGGTTAATAGAACGAAAGGAACAAATGGTGTCGAAACGAGTAATGGCGGAGCAAGTAGTGTCGGAGCAAGTTATGCCAATGTAGTTTGTTATAAATGTGGAAAACCAGGCCACATTATTAGAAATTTCCCGAACCAGGAGAACACGAATGGACAAGGCCGTGGAAGAGTTTTCAATATTAATGCGGTAGAGGCACAGGAAGACCCGAAGCTTGTTACGGGTACGTTTCTTATTGACAATAAATCTGCTTACGTTTTATTTGATTCGGGTGCGGATAGAAGCTATATGAGTAGAGATTTTTGTGCTAAATTAAGTTGTCCATTGACGCCTTTGGATAGTAAATTTTTACTCGAATTAGCAAATGGTAAATTAATTTCAGCAGATAATATATGTCGGAATCGAGAAATTAAACTGCTTAGCGAAACATTTAAGATTGATTTGATACCAGTAGAGTTAGGGAGTTTTGATGTGATAATCGGTATGGACTGGTTGAAAGAAGTGAAAGCGGAGATCGTTTGTTACAAAAATGCAATTCGCATTATACGAGAAAAAGGAAAACCCTTAATGGTGTACGGAGAAAAGGGCAACACGAAGCTACATCTTATTAGTAATTTGAAGGCACAAAAACTAATAAGAAAAGGTTGCTATGCTGTTCTAGCACACGTCGAGAAAGTACAAACTGAAGAAAAGAGCATCAATGATGTTCCCATTGCAAAAGAATTTCCCGATGTATTTCCGAAAGAATTACCGGGATTACCCCCACATCGATCCGTTGAATTTCAAATAGATCTTGTACCAGGAGCTGCACCAATAGCTCGTGCTCCTTATAGACTCGCACCCAGCGAGATGAAAGAACTGCAAAGCCAATTACAAGAACTTTTAGAGTGTGGTTTCATTCGACCAAGCACATCACCGTGGGGAGCTCCTGTTTTGTTTGTCAAGAAGAAAGATGGTACATTCAGGTTGTGTATCGACTACCGAGAGTTGAACAAACTTACCATCAAGAACCGCTACCCACTACCGAGAATCGACGACTTATTTGATCAACTACAAGGCTCGTCTGTTTATTCAAAGATTGACTTACGTTCCGGGTATCATCAAATGCGGGTGAAAGAAGATGATATTCCAAAGACTGCTTTCAGAACACGTTACGGTCATTACGAGTTTATGGTCATGCCGTTTGGTTTAACTAATGCACCAGCTGTGTTCATGGACCTTATGAACCGAGTGTGTGGACCATACCTTGACAAGTTTGTCATTGTTTTCATTGATGACATACTTATTTACTCAAAGAATGACCAAGAACACGGTGAACATTTGAGAAAGGTGTTAGAAGTATTGAGGAAGGAAGAATTGTACGCTAAGTTTTCAAAGTGTGCATTTTGGTTGGAAGAAGTTCAATTCCTCGGTCACATAGTGAACAAAGAAGGTATTAAGGTGGATCCGGCAAAGATAGAAACTGTTGAAAAGTGGGAAACCCCGAAAACTCCGAAACACATACGCCAGTTTTTAGGACTAGCTGGTTACTACAGAAGGTTCATCCAAGACTTTTCCAGAATAGCAAAACCCTTGACTGCATTAACGCATAAAGGGAAGAAATTTGAATGGAATGATGAACAAGAGAAAGCGTTTCAGTTATTGAAGAAAAAGCTAACTACGGCACCTATATTGTCATTGCCTGAAGGGAATGATGATTTTGTGATTTATTGTGACGCATCAAAGCAAGGTCTCGGTTGTGTATTAATGCAACGAACGAAGGTGATTGCTTATGCGTCTAGACAATTGAAGATTCACGAACAAAATTATACGACGCATGATTTGGAATTAGGCGCGGTTGTTTTTGCATTAAAGACTTGGAGGCACTACTTATATGGGGTCAAAAGTATTATATATACCGACCACAAAAGTCTTCAACACATATTTAATCAGAAACAACTGAATATGAGGCAGCGTAGGTGGATTGAATTATTGAATGATTACGACTTTGAGATTCGTTACCACCCGGGGAAGGCAAATGTGGTAGCCGATGCCTTGAGCAGGAAGGACAGAGAACCCATTCGAGTAAAATCTATGAATATAATGATTCATAATAACATTACTACTCAAATAAAGGAGGCGCAACAAGGAGTTTTAAAAGAGGGAAATTTAAAGGATGAAATACCCAAAGGATCGGAGAAGCATCTTAATATTCGGGAAGACGGAACCCGGTATAGGGCTGAAAGGATTTGGGTACCAAAATTTGGAGATATGAGAGAAATGGTACTTAGAGAAGCTCATAAAACCAGATACTCAATACATCCTGGAACGGGGAAGATGTACAAGGATCTCAAGAAACATTTTTGGTGGCCGGGTATGAAAGCCGATGTTGCTAAATACGTAGGAGAATGTTTGACATGTTCTAAGGTCAAAGCTGAGCATCAGAAACCATCAGGTCTACTTCAACAACCCGAAATCCCGGAATGGAAATGGGAAAACATTACCATGGATTTCATCACTAAATTGCCAAGGACTGCAAGTGGTTTTGATACTATTTGGGTAATAGTTGATCGTCTCACCAAATCAGCACACTTCCTACCAATAAGAGAAGATGACAAGATGGAGAAGTTAGCACGACTGTATTTGAAGGAAGTCGTCTCCAGACATGGAATACCAATCTCTATTATCTCTGATAGGGATGGCAGATTTATTTCAAGATTCTGGCAGACATTACAGCAAGCATTAGGAACTCGTCTAGACATGAGTACTGCCTATCATCCACAAACTGATGGGCAGAGTGAAAGGACGATACAAACGCTTGAAGACATGCTACGAGCATGTGTTATTGATTTCGGAAACAGTTGGGATCGACATCTACCGTTAGCAGAATTTTCCTACAACAACAGCTACCATTCAAGCATTGAGATGGCGCCGTTTGAAGCACTTTATGGTAGAAAGTGCAGGTCTCCGATTTGTTGGAGTGAAGTGGGGGATAGACAGATTACGGGTCCAGAGATTATACAAGAAACTACCGAGAAGATCATCCAAATTCAACAACGGTTGAAAACCGCCCAAAGTCGACAAAAGAGCTACGCTGACATTAAAAGAAAAGATATAGAATTTGAAATTGGAGAGATGGTCATGCTTAAAGTTTCACCTTGGAAAGGCGTTGTTCGATTTGGTAAACGAGGGAAATTAAATCCAAGGTATATTGGACCATTCAAGATTATTGATCGTGTCGGACCAGTAGCTTACCGACTTGAGTTACCTCAACAACTCGCGGCTGTACATAACACTTTCCACGTCTCGAATTTGAAGAAATGTTTTGCTAAAGAAGATCTCACTATTCCGTTAGATGAAATCCAAATCAACGAAAAACTCCAATTCATCGAAGAACCCGTCGAAATAATGGATCGTGAGGTTAAAAGACTTAAGCAAAACAAGATACCAATTGTTAAGGTTCGATGGAATGCTCGTAGAGGACCCGAGTTCACCTGGGAGCGTGAAGATCAGATGAAGAAGAAATACCCGCATCTATTTCCAGAAGATTCGTCAACACCTTCAACAGCTTAAAATTTCGGGACGAAATTTATTTAACGGGTAGGTACTGTAGTGACCCGAAATTTTCCATGTTTATATATATTAATTGAGATTGATGTTTACATGATTAAATGTTTCCAACATGTTAAGCAATCAAACTTGTTAAGACTTGATTAATTGAAATAGGTTTCATATAGACAATTGACCACCCAAGTTGACCGGTGATTCACGAACGTTAAAACTTGTAAAAAAACTATATGATGACATATATATGGTTATATGTATAGTTAACATGATATTATGATAAGTAAACATATCATTAATTATATTAACAATGAACTACATATGTAAAAACAAGACTACTAACTTAATGATTTTGAAACGAGACATATATGTAACGTTTATCGTTGTAACGACATTTAATGTATATATATCATATTAAGGGATACTCGTACATCATAATATCATGATAATATAATAATTTAAAATCTCTTTTGATATTATAAACATTGGGTTAACAACATTTAACAAGATCGTTAACCTAAAGGTTTCAAAACAACACTTACATGTAACGACTAACGATGACTTAACGACTCAGTTAAAATGTATATACATGTAGTGTTTTAATTTGTATTTATACACTTTTGAAAGACTTCAATACACTTATCAAAATACTTCTACTTAACAAAAATGCTTACAATTACATTCTCGTTCAGTTTCATCAACAATTCTACTCGTATGCACCCGTATTCGTACTCGTACAATACACAGCTTTTAGATGTATGTACTATTGGTATATACACTCCAATGATCAGCTCTTAGTAGCCCATGTGAGTCACCTAACACATGTGGGAACCATCATTTGGCAACTAGCATGAAATATCTCATAAGATTACAAAAATATGAGTAATCATTCATGACTTATTTACATGAAAACAAAATTACATATCCTTTATATCTAATCCATACACCAACGACCAAAAACACCTACAAACACTTTCATTCTTCAATTTTCTTCATCTAATTGAACTCTCTCAAGTTCTATCTTCAAGTTCTAAGTGTTCTTCATAAATTCCAAAAGTTCTAGTTTCATAAAATCAAGAATACTTTCAAGTTTGCTAGCTCACTTCCAATCTTGTAAGGTTATCATCCAACCTCAAGAAATCTTTGTTTCTTACAGTAGGTTATCATTCTAATACAAGGTAATAATCATATTCAAACTTTGGTTCAATTTCTATAACTATAACAATCTTATTTCAAGTGATGATCTTACTTGAACTTGTTTTCGTGTCATGATTTTGCTTCAAGAACTTTGAGCCATCCAAGGATCCATTGAAGCTAGATCCATTTTTCTCTTTTCCAGTAGGTTCATCCAAGGAACTTAAGGTAGTAATGATGTTCATAACATCATTTGATTCATACATATAAAGCTATCTTATTCGAAGGTTTAAACTTGTAATCACTAGAACATAGTTTAGTTAATTCTAAACTTGTTCGCAAAAAAAAAGTTAACCCTTCTAACTTGACTTTTAAAATCAACTAAACACATGTTCTATATCTATATGATATGCTAACTTAATGATTTAAAACCTGGAAACACGAAAAACACCGTAAAACCGGATTTACGCCGTCGTAGTAACACCGCGGGCTGTTTTGGGTTAGTTAATTAAAAACTATGATAAACTTTGATTTAAAAGTTGTTATTCTGAGAAAATGATTTTTATTATGAACATGAAACTATATCCAAAAATTATGGTTAAACTCAAAGTGGAAGTATGTTTTCTAAAATGGTCATCTAGACGTCGTTCTTTCGACTGAAATGACTACCTTTACAAAAATGACTTGTAACTTATTTTTCCGACTAGAAACCTATACTTTTTTTGTTTAGATTCATAAAATAGAGTTCAATATGAAACCATAGCAATTTGATTCACTCAAAACGGATTTAAAATGAAGAAGTTATGGGTAAAACAAGATTGGATAATTTTTCTCATTTTAGCTACGTGAAAATTGGTAACAAATCTATTCCAACCATAACTTAATCAACTTGTATTGTATATTATGTAATCTTGAGATACCATAGACACGTATACAATGTTTCGACCTATCATGTCGACACATCTATATATATTTCGGAACAACCATAGACACTCTATATGTGAATGTTGGAGTTAGCTATACAGGGTTGAGGTTGATTCCAAAATATATATAGTTTGAGTTGTGATCAATACTGAGATACGTATACACTGGGTCGTGGATTGATTCAAGATAATATTTATTGATTTATTTCTGTACATCTAACTGTGGACAACTAGTTGTAGGTTACTAACGAGGACAGCTGACTTAATAAACTTAAAACATCAAAATATATTAAAAGTGTTGTAAATATATTTTAAACATACTTTGATATATATGTATATATTGTTATAGGTTCGTGAATCAACCGGTGGTCAAGTTTTACTTCCCGACGAAGTAAAAATCTGTGAAAGTGAGTTATAGTCCCACTTTTAAAATCTAATATTTTTGGGATGAGAATACATGCAGGTTTTATAAATGATTTACAAAATAGACACAAGTACGTGAAACTACATTCTATGGTTGAATTATCGAAATCGAATATGCCCCTTTTTATTAAGTCTGGTAATCTAAGAATTAGGGAACAGACACCCTAATTGACGCGAATCCTAAAGATAGATCTATTGGGCCTAACAAACCCCATCCAAAGTACCGGATGCTTTAGTACTTCGAAATTTATATCATATCCGAAGGGTGTCCCGGAATGATGGGGATATTCTTATATATGCATCTTGTTATTGTCGGTTACCAGGTGTTCACCATATGAATGATTTTTATCTCTATGTATGGGATGTGTATTGAAATATGAAATCTTGTGGTCTATTGTTACGATTTGATATATATAGGTTAAACCTATAACTCACCAACATTTTTGTTGACGTTTTAAGCATGTTTATTCTCAGGTGATTATTAAGAGCTTCCGCTGTCGCATACTTAAATAAGGACAAGATTTGGAGTCCATGCTTGTATGATATTGTGTAAAAACTGCATTCAAGAAACTTATTTTGTTGTAACATATTTGTATTGTAAACCATTATGTAATGGTCGTGTGTAAACATGATATTTTAGATTATCATTATTTGATAATCTACGTAAAGCTTTTTAAACCTTTATTGACGAAATAAAGGTTATGGTTTGTTTAAAAATGAATGCAGTCTTTGAAAAACGTCTCATATAGAGGTCAAAACCTCGCAACGAAATCAATTAATATGGAACGTTTTTAATCAATAAGAACGGGACATTTCAATATGTACCTAGAAAGACATTGTTATAACGATAATCGTTATATATATCGTTTTCGAGTTTCTTAAATTAATAGTCTCATTTTTATGTATATAACTCATTGTTAAAATACCTAATGAGATACATACTTATAATAAAAACATGTTAACTATATATATAACCATATATATGTCATCGTATAGTTTTTACAAGTTTTAATGTTCGTGAATCACCGGTCAACTTGGGTGGTCAATTGTCTATATGAATCATATTTCAAATAATCAAGTCTTAACAAGTTTGATTGCTTAACATGTTGGAAACATTTAATCATGTAAATATCAATCTCAATTAATATATATAAACATGGAAAAGTTCGGGTCACTACAGTCTAGACATGAGTACTGCCTATCATCCACAAACTGATGGGCAGAGTGAAAGGACGATACAAACGCTTGAAGACATGCTACGAGCATGTGTTATTGATTTCGAAAACAGTTGGGATCGACATCTACTGTGACAACCCAGAAATTTCCAACCAAATTTAAACTTTAATCTCTATATGTTTCCGACACGATAAGCAATATTTGTTAAGTTAAATTTCAAGAATTTTAAACTATGTTCATACATTCATTCGACCTCGACCAAGTTCCAACGATTCACGAACCATTAAATGAATATGATTATATATGTATATGTGTATATATATATTATAACTTGAAACGTAAACAAAATATTAGATTAAATACTTTATATGATTGTATCTGTTTCAAAATGTTTATCAATGGAATTAGAAGATAAGATCAAATGATTGAATTATCAGATATATTCAATTATGATTACAAGTCTCTGTTGAAAAGCCCACGTTGATTTGAGAAATCTTTCTATTTTAACAATATTCAGAAAATGGTAAAGTGATTTATAAATAAGAACAAATTGTTAATCATTGAGAACTAGACAAAGGATAGTGGAAGATTGAATCTCATAAAGACTCGATTGATCTATTTAGTTTCAAACGTACAAAAACGTTTTCAGTTTAAAAAGAACTTTATTATTAAAACGTATATAACTTTTATAAATATCTAGAACCACTTTTGACAACTCATTACTTAACTAGTATGATAAAGATAACGATATTTATATTTTATTTTATTAAATATATATAATGATTTAAATTAATATTATATATATTTATACGCGTATTATACGTATTATGTAGTTTTATACTTTTACTATACTTAAACTTTACCTTTACTTTATTTTTACTTTACTTTAACTTTAACTTTAATAATTCACTTTAATAATTCATACTTTAATAATTCATACTTTAATAATTCACTTTAATAATTCATACTTTAATAATTCATACTTTAATAATTCACTTTAATAATTCATACTTTAATAATTCACTTTAATAATTCAAAAATCTATTATAAATAGAATTCAATAGACTTCATTATTTCATAAAAACTTGAAAATATTTTTCTCTAAACTCTCTCAATCGATTTACATATATATATTTACTCCATATTATTTCAAGATATTATTAGTATACATAAATATTACGTCAGAGTACTGTCCGAGTGATTTCGAAATTGTTTTTCGAGTGGGATTGGATTAAGAAAATTATGGGTTATAGCTATGGAGGTGATTGGGTATGGTTCATGGGTATGCTCGCGAGGTCAATATAGTATTTATCATCTCCGTTACGTCTACGTACCTTTCCTGCAATATTGAATCTCAATATTGATACGTGAGTACTCATAATTTAACTTTTACATACTAATAGTGTATCCCTGACTAGTGCTCGAGTATATAGGATTATGCATGTTTGTACTTTTGATATTGCCTTTAGTTAGGTTATGTTGAATCCTGAATTAGTTATATATGCGACTGAGATAAGGTATAAGATATGCATGTTGTTGGAAAGCTAGCGAAAAATTAAGAACTTTTCATTTAGATATCGAATGATTTCGATGAACGGATTTGAAGTTATAGTCCATCGAATTTTTGTATTATTATTAAAAATGATTATTATTATCGTCGTTATTATCGTCGTTCCAGTTTTATCTTATTATTATTATTATTATTATTATTATTATTATTATTATTATTATTATTATTATTATTATTATCTTTATCAATAAAAGGATTTATCATTAAAAAAAATTATTATTTTTTTTATTATTACTATCGTTATTATCGTTAAAGTTATAATTAGTATTATTATTATTATCCAATTATTATTATTATTATTATTATTATTATTATTATTATTGGTATTATTATTATTATTATTATTATTATCATTATTAATATATATATCATTATTTAAAAATGGTTATTGTTATTGTTAATATTATTATTACTATATTATCATTAAGATAATTATTAGTATTATCGTTAATAATGTTATAGTAACTATCATTATTAATATTAGTGTAATTAAAATAAATATTTGTAACACCTAATTATTTTGATTACTATTATTATCATTATTACGAACATGATATAAAAGACGATTAAAAGCAATTAAACGAAACGATTAGGAAATAATGGGTAAGAGTATCATGATGAAATTAAAATATTATAAGATATTGATTTAGATAAAATTATCGTTCTTATTATTTTTATCATTACTATTATTATTAAAATTATCGTTAGTATTAAAACTATAATTTTAACAAAAATTATCATTTTAATAGAAATGTCATTGTTACTATAAAATATCATTATTATTATTAATTCAAATAGAATTATTATTTTAAAGATAATATTAAAAATTATCGTAAATATTAAAGTTATCATAATTAGAATTATCATTTTATCATAATGTCATCTTAGTAATTATAAATATTGATATTTTTATAATAATTATTATTATTACAAAATAATACAACTTTTACTTACTATCATTATAGATATTATTTTATCAAATAAATATTTGATACAAACATATTTTACTACGTGTAATAACTTACTTTAATAATACCTATCATATTATCTTTATAATATTAAATGAACCCTATAAATTTTATTACTTAATATATATAAAAGTATATTTTATTATATAAATATAATATAAAATTTTATTTATTAATAAATAAATTATATTATTTACTCTAATAAATCTTTTAAAAATATTTAAAAATATAAAACGACGATATTTAAACTATATATTAATCATGTATAGATTTTTGGAAATTATTTTGAGTCAAATTTACTTTTGTTGACTTTTGCATATTAGTCTCGAGCATTAGGATTGTGGTACACTATGACTTGACCTAATTTGTTAGACAAATATTGACCAACACATAAATATATATAATTAATTTAGGTTCGTGAATCCGAGGCCAACCTTGCACTTGTTCAATGACGTTATATGTATTTTTACTACGAAATACAGTATGGTGAGTTTCATTTGCCTTTTTACCCTTTATATTTTTGGGACGGAGAATACATGCGCTTTTATAAATGTTTTGACGAAATAGACACAAGTAATTGAAACTACATTCTATGGTTGAATTATCGAAATCGAATATGCCCCTTTTTATTAAAGTCTGGTAATCTAAGAATTAGGGAACAGACACCCTAATTGACGCGAATCCTAAAGATAGATCTATTGGGCCTAACAAACCCCATCCAAAGTACCGGATGCTTTAGTACTTCGAAATTTATATCATGTCCGAAGGAGGATCCCGGAATGATAGGGGATATTCTTATATGTATCTAGTTAATGTCGGTTACCAGGTGTTCACCATATGAATGATTGTTTTTGTCTCTATGCATGGGACGTATATTTATGAGAACTGGAAATGAAATTCTTGTGGTCTATTAAAATGATGGAAATAAATGATTATGATAAACTAATGAACTCACCAACCTTTTGGTTGACACTTTAAAGCATGTTTATTCTCAGGTGTTAAAGAAATCTTCCGCTGTGCATTTGCTCATTTTAAAGATATTACTTGGAGTCTTCAATAGCATATTTCGAAGAACGTTGCATTCGAGTCATTGAGTTCATCAAAGATTATTATTAAATCAATTTATAGTTGGATAGTGGATATTATGAAATGGTATGCATGCCTGTCAATTTTCGATGTAAAGAAAGATTGTCTTTTAAAAACGAATGCAATGTTTGTAAAATGTATCATATAGAGGTCAAATACCTCGCAATGTAATCAACTATTGTGAATCATTTATAATGTATATGAACGGGTCCTTTCAGTTGGTATCAGAGCGGTGGTCTTAGCGAACCAGGTCTGCATTAGTGTGTCTAACTGATAAGTCGTTAGGATGCATTAGTGAGTCTGGACTTCGACCGTGTCTGCATGTCAAAAGTTTTGCTTATCATTTCTAGTCGGAAATCATCTGCTTATCATCCATAGGAAATTATCTACTTATCATTATTAGTCTAGACACGTCTTGCTACATTAATTGCATGAGTAGTGTATAGAAAAAATTCATATCTTAGCGTATCTGCTAAATCATATCTTATCGTATCTGTTACTTTAAACTTTGCCTGACATATCCCGCAAATTCCTCCGTAATCTATGAAATCTTTTGATCTCTATATATAGATATCCTATGTAAATAGAATACCACCCGATAGCCGAAAAATCATTTTATATCGAAAATCCTTTATCCAATCGTACGAAATGGAATTTGTCATCAGTTCAAGTCACTCGGATTCCGAAATGGAATCTCACTCAAGCTCCGAAAGCAGTGTGACCGGAATGGATCAACCAATCAGTCATCACCTATTCTGGATGAATTGGGGATGGGTTCGTAGCCTCCTCAATCATTGGAAACAAGAAGAAGGCGATCCTTTCCATCCACCACATTGCCCTCTTGGCGAAGAACCTGAAGCACTTACCGGTGAACCTGTTCGAGACACCATTTTCTCTCTCATTTCCAGGGTATCTCGTCACGATTATATACTACATCAAATTCTAGATTTTATTTATCCGCTCGTTCCGACCAACAATCATCCTGGAATAATAGAAGAAGTCAACGAACTTCGCGCTCGGGTAGTGGCTTTGGAGAATATGGTGCAGAGATTACAAACACCAGCAGCAGCACCAGCAGCATAACCAGTACCACCATCATCAACGCCAACAGTACCATTACCACCTCCAACCACAACCGCGTTGTAAACCTCAACTTCACAATCTGTCCCACTAGCATCAACGTCATACGCACCATAGATACCAAGGAGTACCAACAACAATAACTGACGAAGTATTAATTCATAACTTCATTGGAGAAACATTCCACGGCGATTATATAATCTCTAAAGTCTTAGAGATTATCTAATCTAGCCCTAACCATAAATCAGTTAAGCGAACCAAAATGATAGAAGGAAGAGTAGAAACCCTGACAAAAATGGTGTGTGATTAACAAGTTAAACTTGTTTTAACAACAGCATCAACAGTACCGTCAACGTCACCAGCATCGTCAGTACAGTCAACATCAGAATCAACAATACCTATAATATCACAAACTCCGTCAGTTCAAGAATCACTGTGGACATCATTACGAATCAATAACGTGTATATTGTATCAACAAGTTATGAAGAATTAACTCATTCCCTCTGAAGAAATTATATATATATATATTTTTTATATATATATTTTGAAATAAAAAATAAATCTTTCCGTGCTAAGCTATTGTCTGTGAATCTTAACTACTCGGTTAATTCATATTATAAATATGCAATAATGTACGTCCCTCGCCCGCGACTTAACCATCGTTAACTACAATCTCTGTCTCAATTCAACAAATTCCAATTCCTAATAAATCAAGTATATATTTGATTTTACACTTCATCATTGATGTAACCGAAACTTTTCAGATAACATCATTCGTACTTTGCGAAGTTCACAAGAATTTAACGAAAACCAACATCACATCTCAACAAATAACGAAGTATTGATTCATAATTTCAATATTATTGAAGAAATACTTATGTAACCTCTAAAGCCTTCAAGGAATTATTCAATTCTAGTTCCAACCGTAAATCGGATGAGTTTAATTTAGTATTAACTCATTAAAATCTATGTTACATCTGAGGAGAATATATACATATATATTTTCATAAAGACTGTAATAAAATTCTTATGTACAAAATATTAATTGTGAAAATTTTTTAACGGGTAGGTAATACCCGAGAGATATATATAAATTCACAATTAATATGTTACATTCTTCGAATCAGATTAAGCAAATTATCAATTATACTTCCTACTTTCACAATAATATACATTCTTTCATAGAAATTAAAACAACCATACTAATTCAAACCCAATTACATATTCTGATTTTAAAATCTCAGAATTTAATTCGAGATATAATCGGTACTATCACTTTTAGATTCCTACATCTTTCAAAGCTATACTTTGACTTCAAAAGTGTGTTAGAACATCAAATGTATATTAACGATTACAATCTGTGTTCAAAATCCTTCAAAATTCCTGAAGACACTTCAAATAATAAACAATCGAGATAATGATCCAACCACATATTAACCACAGTCTTGCATCTGAAAAGCTCTCGAAACCAGAGTCATAATTTAACACGTATCCGTGTCAGACCCTTTGGCATTTATTAGCAAAAATAACTTTGCGATTCCTTTTCAAATTAGTCAGTTTTGTCACAGCTTTAGCAAGTCAACTTCGACTTTTCAGTTGAAACAGTCTTATTATAACCTTGATATAGACGTTGCCCTTTCGTCATTGTTACCAGAGAACCTTTTATGTCTCACCACATTAAAAATAAACTTACCAACAACTTCACTGATCTTTGACTTTCCGAAAAGTCATTATATTTATCGAAACCCCATCATTTACTCATCCGCATCTTGTAACAAGAATTGTCATGCCAATTACTGGGAATCAGCAATTAGTATTTTGAAATCTTGCAGCATGTCTCTGCCAACAGTTATAGGTGTATATATAACGTCTATCTCCTAGACTTATATACTTTGAATGTGAAGTTTCTGAAAAACACCCTAAACTGCGAACTAGTTCTCCGAAGTTTGGAAAATGCTGATGAAGCAGTAAAAACTGTAAACGACCTTAACAGTCAAAAGTTTGATAATAAAGGATAGTGTGTTGGAAAAGCTTAGAAAAAGAGAAGGTTTGGAACTGGAAAACGGATTAAGCAAACCATGAAGGAGGCTATGGACAAATCACAAAGACTAAACCTGCCTTCAAAGAATCCAAATGATTCAGTGTCTGCTGAAATTATTATTAAATACCTTACTCCTGACTCTAAACCCTTGTGAATAATATTCTTCATCATCCTCTGATCTTAGATATTCTAAAATATCATCATATCTTTCATTATAAATATCCTCCATATTTCTGAAGATATTTTCTTACCTATTCTTATCTGGAATCATTTATCTCTTTGCGCTATCTGGATTACATCAAAAAGGAAACTGTTTAGTTCCTATACTCTGTAAACCTTTGAGTTTAAACTATGAATGTTTTTGAAGTAGTGTTGGAAACTGAAGCATGAGTTAGTATAATATAATGACACTTGATCAATGTGATTATATTACAGTAATTCATGCTGAGTTTCTAAATGGAACGTGATGATTCACAGATCATAACATCATCATGTGCCATGTTATACGACTCTTGTATTCTATTTAACCTCTAAAATATCAAGAAAATATTTCTTGATGATTCGGCCTTTTCCAAGGTATTCTAGTAATTTGACAAGTCAAGATCGTGCCATCACAATTTCCTTCCTAGAACATTAACAATGTTCATTCCGAAATTCATATCTGTGAATTCTGGACCATTACAAGCGGTGCTTAATCGCAAGAAGAAGAAACGAAAGGACAAAACTCCGAAATAGAAATTGGGGTATAAATTGCAGTAAATAAAAGAGAGCATTAACTGTGGATGACAATGATTATAGAAAATAGAAACAGAGACTTTGAAATATAAGGGAAGATATAAATCCCAACGACAAACCAAAAATTATAAACCATATATATCGATGCATATAGCAATATAAAGATACGGGAGAACTAGAAACACTATAAACCCAAGAGTATAGTAGAAGTAAATAGATTCTTCTGGCGGTAGATGAAAAAGAAGAATGACCGATATGAAAGTTATAAGTATATCGAGAATCAGAACTGGATGGAGCATATTGATGAACACTTTAAAATATGAGTTGAGGGGGAAAGAATAGAAGGTGATGAAACATGACTAGGAACTTAGAAATCAACAGATTTAACTCACACAATGACGGAATAAGTGAATCAAACCCTCTAGTAAGTAGGTTAAGCGTTTTGGGATTAATTTAGTCATACCATAACTAAATCAAGTGTGATTAGATCAACACCTAGAGCTATTATTCACCACCTGGGTGATTTGGGTTGAGAGAGAATCGGAGGAGCTCACCAGATCTGAGTGTGTGTAACAAATGAGAGGCTTAACCTAAAATGAAGAACATAAGACTTTATATACCCCTGCTGTTGACTCACCCGTACGATTCATCCATCACACATACGAGTTGGCTTCATCAGCTGTACGGGTGATCACTCACTCGTGTCTTCTCATTTAGGTTGTAACTGTGACTTAGCTCAGTATCAACCGTGCGTATGAGCCTATCAGCCGTACGAGTGAGGCTTCACTCGGACGTCTGACTAAGTCTAACATAGTCAAACATCCAAATCTCGTTCCTGCAGTTCCTGTAACCACATACAAACACGGATAGTATAATAACGAATAATCATGGTGGCCTGTAAACTGTTGTACCTGCAATGGACGTGGGTAGATGTCTAGGGACTTGCATAAAATGCATCAACAGAAGGTTTGAGTTGTAAGGAAACGAAGGAGGTGAATTTATAAGAAAATCTCCGACAGAACAATTAAAATGGACGATCGCATTTAAAGCGGATCCTAATTCCCTTGATTACCGGAGAGTCAAATCTTATTAAGAAGATTTTCTTCAAATCCCTTAAAATATGGGAATCAATCATATCTACGTCAAATGATAAGATGAATCTACACTTACTCATTTCACTCTTCTATGTTAGCTTCATTCGTACTCTTCATATAAATGGATTGTTTATCTAAATTATTCGCTGATAATAAAACTCTAATTTTCAGCCCGTATGCATCATGAAAACATACTTATTATCATTCACGAGCTTTCCACTCAAATTTCGGGACGAAATTTCTTTAACGGGTAGGTACTGTGACAACCCAGAAATTTCCAACCAAATTTAAACTTTAATCTCTATATGTTTCCGACACGATAAGCAATATTTGTTAAGTTAAATTTCAAGAATTTTAAACTATGTTCATACATTCATTCGACCTCGACCAAGTTCCAACGATTCACGAACCATTAAATGAATATGATTATATATGTATATGTGTATATATATATTATAACTTGAAACGTAAACAAAATATTAGATTAAATACTTTATATGATTGTATCTGTTTCAAAATGTTTATCAATGGAATTAGAAGATAAGATCAAATGATTGAATTATCAGATATATTCAATTATGATTACAAGTCTCTGTTGAAAAGCCCACGTTGATTTGAGAAATCTTTCTATTTTAACAATATTCAAAAAATGGTAAAGTGATTTATAAATAAGAACAAATTGTTAATCATTGAGAACTAGACAAAGGATAGTGGAAGATTGAATCTCATAAAGACTCGATTGATCTATTTAGTTTCAAACGTACAAAAACGTTTTCAGTTTAAAAAGAACTTTATTATTAAAACGTATATAACTTTTATAAATATCTAGAACCACTTTTGACAACTCATTACTTAACTAGTATGATAAAGATAACGATATTTATATTTTATTTTATTAAATATATATAATGATTTAAATTAATATTATATATATTTATACGCGTATTATACGTATTATGTAGTTTTATACTTTTACTATACTTAAACTTTACCTTTACTTTATTTTTACTTTACTTTAACTTTAACTTTAATAATTCACTTTAATAATTCATACTTTAATAATTCATACTTTAATAATTCACTTTAATAATTCATACTTTAATAATTCACTTTAATAATTCATACTTTAATAATTCACTTTAATAATTCATACTTTAATAATTCACTTTAATAATTCAAAAATCTATTATAAATAGAATTCAATAGGCTTCATTATTTCATAAAAACTTGAAAATATTTTTCTCTAAACTCTCTCAATCGATTTACATATATATATTTACTCCATATTATTTCAAGATATTATTAGTATACATAAATATTACGTCAGAGTACTGTCCGAGTGATTTCGAAATTGTTTTTCGAGTGGGATTGGATTAAGAAAATTATGGGTTATAGCTATGGAGGTGATTGGGTATGGTTCATGGGTATGCTCGCGAGGTCAATATAGTATTTATCATCTCCGTTACGTCTACGTACCTTTCCTGCAATATTGAATCTCAATATTGATACGTGAGTACTCATAATTTAACTTTTACATACTAATAGTGTATCCCTGACTAGTGCTCGAGTATATAGGATTATGCATGTTTGTACTTTTGATATTGCCTTTAGTTAGGTTATGTTGAATCCTGAATTAGTTATATATGCGACTGAGATAAGGTATAAGATATGCATGTTGTTGGAAAGCTAGCGAAAAATTAAGAACTTTTCATTTAGATATCGAATGATTTCGATGAACGGATTTGAAGTTATAGTCCATCGAATTTTTGTATTATTATTAAAAATGATTATTATTATCGTCGTTATTATCGTCGTTCCAGTTTTATCTTATTATTATTATTATTATTATTATTATTATTATTATTATTATTATTATTATCTTTATCAATAAAAGGATTTATCATTAAAAAAAATTATTATTTTTTTTATTATTACTATCGTTATTATCGTTAAAGTTATAATTAGTATTATTATTATTATCCAATTATTATTATTATTATTATTATTATTATTATTATTATTATTATTGGTATTATTATTATTATTATTATTATTATCATTATTAATATATATATCATTATTTAAAAATGGTTATTGTTATTGTTAATATTATTATTACTATATTATCATTAAGATAATTATTAGTATTATCGTTAATAATGTTATAGTAACTATCATTATTAATATTAGTGTAATTAAAATAAATATTTGTAACACCTAATTATTTTGATTACTATTATTATCATTATTACGAACATGATATAAAAGACGATTAAAAGCAATTAAACGAAACGATTAGGAAATAATGGGTAAGAGTATCATGATGAAATTAAAATATTATAAGATATTGATTTAGATAAAATTATCGTTCTTATTATTTTTATCATTACTATTATTATTAAAATTATCGTTAGTATTAAAACTATAATTTTAACAAAAATTATCATTTTAATAGAAATGTCATTGTTACTATAAAATATCATTATTATTATTATTTCAAATAGAATTATTATTTTAAAGATAATATTAAAAATTATCGTAAATATTAAAGTTAGCATAATTAGAATTATCATTTTATCATAATGTCATCTTAGTAATTATAAATATTGATATTTTTATAATAATAATTATTATTACAAAATAATACAACTTTTACTTACTATCATTATAGATATTATTTTATCAAATAAATATTTGATACAAACATATTTTACTACGTGTAATAACTTACTTTAATAATACCTATCATATTATCTTTATAATATTAAATGAACCCTATAAATTTTATTACTTAATATATATAAAAGTATATTTTATTATATAAATATAATATAAAATTTTATTTATTAATAAATAAATTATATTATTTACTCTAATAAATCTTTTAAAAATATTTAAAAATATAAAACGACGATATTTAAACTATATATTAATCATGTATAGATTTTTGGAAATTATTTTGAGTCAAATTTACTTTTGTTGACTTTTGCATATTAGTCTCGAGCATTAGGATTGTGGTACACTATGACTTGACCTAATTTGTTAGACAAATATTGACCAACACATAAATATATATAATTAATTTAGGTTCGTGAATCCGAGGCCAACCTTGCACTTGTTCAATGACGTTATATGTATTTTTACTACGAAATACAGTATGGTGAGTTTCATTTGCCTTTTTACCCTTTATATTTTTGGGACTGAGAATACATGCGCTTTTATAAATGTTTTGACGAAATAGACACAAGTAATTGAAACTACATTCTATGGTTGAATTATCGAAATCGAATATGCCCCTTTTTATTAAAGTCTGGTAATCTAAGAATTAGGGAACAGACACCCTAATTGACGCGAATCCTAAAGATAGATCTATTGGGCCTAACAAACCCCATCCAAAGTACCGGATGCTTTAGTACTTCGAAATTTATATCATGTCCGAAGGAGGATCCCGGAATGATAGGGGATATTCTTATATGTATCTAGTTAATGTCGGTTACCAGGTGTTCACCATATGAATGATTGTTTTTGTCTCTATGCATGGGACGTATATTTATGAGAACTGGAAATGAAATTCTTGTGGTCTATTAAAATGATGGAAATAAATGATTATGATAAACTAATGAACTCACCAACCTTTTGGTTGACACTTTAAAGCATGTTTATTCTCAGGTGTTAAAGAAATCTTCCGTTGTGCATTTGCTCATTTTAAAGATATTACTTGGAGTCTTCAATAGCATATTTCGAAGAACGTTGCATTCGAGTCATTGAGTTCATCAAAGATTATTATTAAATCAATTTATAGTTGGATAGTGGATATTATGAAATGGTATGCATGCCTGTCAATTTTCGATGTAAAGAAAGATTGTCTTTTAAAAACGAATGCAATGTTTGTAAAATGTATCATATAGAGGTCAAATACCTCGCAATGTAATCAACTATTGTGAATCGTTTATAATGTATATGAACGGGTCCTTTCATCTACCGTTAGCAGAATTTTCCTACAACAACAGCTACCATTCAAGCATTGAGATGGCGCCGTTTGAAGCACTTTATGGTAGAAAGTGCAGGTCTCCGATTTGTTGGAGTGAAGTGGGGGATAGACAGATTATGGGTCCGGAGATTATACAAGAAACTACCGAGAAGATCATCCAAATTCAACAACGATTGAAAATCGCCCAAAGTCGACAAAAGAGCTACGCTGACATTAAAAGAAAAGATATAGAATTTGAAATTGGAGAGATGGTCATGCTTAAAGTTGCACCTTGGAAAGGCGTTGTTCGATTTGGTAAACGAGGGAAATTAAATCTAAGGTATATTGGACCATTCAAGATTATTGACCGTGTCGGACCAGTAGCTTACCGACTTGAGTTACCTCAACAACTCGCGGGTGTATATAACACTTTCCACGTCTCGAATTTGAAGAAATGTTTTGCTAAAGAAGATCTCACTATTCCGTTAGATGAAATCCAAATCAACGAAAAACTTCAATTCATCAAAGAACCCGTCGAAATAATGGATCGTGAGGTTAAAAGACTTAAGCAAAACAAGATACCAATTGTTAAGGTATGATGGAATGCTCGTAGAGGACCCGAGTTCACCTGGGAGCGTGAAGATCAGATGAAGAAGAAATATCCGCATCTATTTCCAGAAGATTCGTCAACACCTTCAATAGCTTAAAATTTCGGGACGAAATTTATTTAACGGGTAGGTACTGTAGTGACCCGAACTTTTCCATGTTTATATATATTAATTGAGATTGATATTTACATGATTAAATGTTTCCAACATGTTAAGCAATCAAACTTGTTAAGACTTGATTAATTGAAATATGTTTCATATAGACAATTGACCACCCAAGTTGACCGGTGATTCACGAACGTTAAAACTTGTAAAAACTATATGATGACATATATATGGATATATATATAGTTAACATGATACTATGATAAGTAAACATATCATTAAGTATATTAAAAATGAACTACATATGTAAAAACAAGACTACTAACTTAATGATTTTTAAACGAGACATATATGTAACGATTATCGTTGTAAAGACATTTAATGTATATATATCATATTAAGAGATATTCATACATGATAATATCATGATAATATAATAATTTAAAATCTCATTTGATATTATAAACATTGGGTTAACAACATTTAACAAGATCGTTAACCTAAAGGTTTCAAAACAACACTTACATGTAACGACTAACGATGACTTAACGACTCAGTTAAAATGTATATACATGTAGTGTTTTAATATGTATTTATACACTTTTGAAAGACTTCAATACACTTATCAAAATACTTCTACTTAACAAAAATGCTTACAATTACATCCTCGTTCAGTTTCATCAACAATTCTACTCGTATGCACCCGTATTCGTACTCGTACAATACACAGCTTATAGATGTATGTACTATTGGTATATACACTCCAATGATCAGCTCATAGCAGCCCATGTGAGTCACCTAACACATGTGGGAACCATCATTTGGCAACTAGCATGAAAACAAAATTACATATCCTTTATATCTAATCCATACACCAACGACCAAAAACACCTACAAACACTTTCATTCTTCAATTTTCTTCATCTAATTGATCTCTCTCAAGTTCTATCTTCAAGTTCTAAGTGTTCTTCATAAATTCTACAAGTTCTAGTTACATAAAATCAAGAATACTTTCAAGTTTGCTAGCTCACTTCCAATCTTGTAAGGTGATCATCCAACCTCAAGAAATCTTTGTTTCTTACAGTAGGTTATCATTCTAATACAAGGTAATAATCATATTCAAACTTTGGTTCAATTTCTATAACTATAACAATCTTATTTCAAGTGATGATCTTACTTGAACTTGTTTTCGTGTCATGATTCTGCTTCAAGAACTTCGAGCCATCCAAGGATCCGTTGAAGCTCGATCCATTTTTCTCTTTTCCAGTAGGTTTATCCAAGGAACTTAAGGTAGTAATGATGTTCATAACATCATTCAATTCATACATATAAAGCTATCTTATTCGAAGGTTTAAACTTGTAATCACTAGAACATAGTTTAGTTAATTCTAAACTTGTTCGCAAACAAAAGTTAATCCTTCTAACTTAACTTTTAAAATCAACTAAACACATGTTCTATATCTATATGATATGCTAACTTAATGATTTAAAACCTGGAAACACGAAAAACACCGTAAAACCGGATTTACGCCGTCGTAGTAACACCGCGGGCTGTTTTGGGTTAGTTAATTAAAAACTATGATAAACTTTGATTTAAAAGTTGTTATTCTGAGAAAATGATTTTTATTATGAACATGAAACTATATCCAAAAATTATGGTTAAACTCAAAGTGGAAGTATGTTTTCTAAAATGGTCATCTAGACGTCGTTCTTTCGACTGAAATGACTACCTTTACAAAAATGACTTGTAACTTAATTTTCTGACTATAAACCTATACTTTTTCTGTTTAGATTCATAAAATAGAGTTCAATATGAAACCATAGCAATTTGATTCACTCAAAACGGATTTAAAATGAAGAAGTTATGGGTAAAACAAGATTGGATAATTTTTCTCATTTTAGCTACGTGAAAATTGGTAACAAATCTATTCCAACCATAACTTAATCAACTTGTATTGTATATTATGTAATCTTGAGATACCATAGAAACGTATACAATGTTTCGACCTATCATGTCGACACATCTATATATATTTCGGAACAACCATAAACACTCTATATGTGAATGTTGGAGTTAGCTATACAGGGTTGAGGTTGATTCCAAAATATATATAGTTTGAGTTGTGATCAATACTGAGATACGTATACACTGGGTCGTGGATTGATTCAAGATAATATTTATCGATTTATTTCTGTACATCTAACTGTGGACAACTAGTTGTAGGTTACTAACGAGGACAGCTGACTTAATAAACTTAAAACATCAAAATATATTAAAAGTGTTGTAAATATATTTTGAACATACTTTGATATATATGTATATATTGTTATAGGTTCGTGAATCAACCAGTGGCCAAGTCTTACTTCCCGACGAAGTAAAAATCTGTGAAAGTGAGTTATACTCCCACTTTTAAAATCTAATATTTTTGGGATGAGAATACATGCAAGTTTTATAAATGATTTACAAAATAGACACAAGTACGTGAAACTACATTCTATGGTTGAATTATCGAAATCGAATATGCCCCTTTTTATTAAGTCTGGTAATCTAAGAATTAGGGAACAGACACCCTAATTGACGTGAATCCTAAAGATTGATCTATTGGGCTTAACAAACCCCATCCAAAGTTCCGGATGCTTTAGTACTTCAAAATTTATATCATATCCGAAGGGTGTCCCGGAATGATGGGGATATTCTTATATATGCATCTTGTTAATGTCAGTTACCAGGTGTTCACCATATGAATGATTTTTATCTCTATGTATGGGATGTGTATTGAAATATGAAATTTTGTGGTCTATTATTATGATTTGATATATATAGGTTAAACCTATAACTCACCAACATTTTTGTTGACGTTTTAAGCATGTTTATTCTCAGGTGATTATTAAGAGCTTCCGCTGTCACATACTTAAATAAGGACGAGATTTGGAGTCCATGCTTGTATGATATTATGTAAAAACTGCATTCAAGAAACTTATTTTGTTGTAACATATTTGTATTGTAAACCATTATGTAATGGTCGTGTGTAAACAGGATATTTTAGATTATTATTATTTGATAATCTACGTAAAGCTTTTTAAACATTTATTGATGAAATAAAGGTAATGGTTTGTTTTAAAAATGAATGCAGTCTTTGAAAAACGTCTCATATAGAGGTCAAAACCTCGCAACGAAATCAATTAATATGGAACGTTTTTAATCAATAAGAACGGGACATTTCAACAGCAATTACAACAATAATCGCAACAATTATCCCAACAATCGCAAAATCAATCGCAACTACAACAAACGGCCAAACAACAACAACAACAACAACAGCAACTACAACAATCATCCCAACAACAATAATAACCGCAACAACAACAACAATCAGAAGCAGCTATGCTAAAGGTGTGAAAAGTATCACTCGGGGTTCTGCACCAAATTTTGCAACAAGTGTAAAAGAAATGGTCATAGCGTGGCGAAGTGTGAGGTCTACGGACCAGGGGTTAATAGAACGAAAGGAACAAATGGTGTCAGAACGAGTAATGGTGGAGCAAGTAGTGTCGGAGCAAGTTATGCCAATGTAGTTTGTTATAAATGTGGAAAACCGGGCCACATTATTAGAAATTGCCCGAACCAGGAGAACATGAATGGACAAGGCCGCGGAAAAGTTTTCAATATTAATGCGGCAGAGGCACAGGAAGACCCGGAGCTTGTTATGGGTACGTTTCTTATTGACAATAAATCTGCTTACGTTTTATTTGATTCGGGTGCGGATAGAAGCTATATGAGTAGAGATTTTTGTGCTAAATTAAGTTGTCCATTAACGCCTTTGGATAGTAAATTTTTACTCGAATTAGCAAATGGTAAATTAATTTCAGCAGATAATATATATCGAAATCGAGAAATTAAACTGGTTAGCGATATGTAAGACCCGTGTATTTTATTGTGAACATGTAATTATAAGTGATTCGGATGGTGGGGTTTCGTTACATAATTTAAAACGAGGAAAGAAGCTGATCTGGGCGGGTGTGTGCCGCGCAAACCACTCGCGCGCCGCGCGAAATCGAGCTGACAGCTCACCTCTTTTTATTTAATTTATGGCATGGGCATTTTGGTAAAATCACATGGAATCCGAACTAAAGGCCATAAGATCAGTTTGTGGAGTGTTATAGCTTCATTACCACCAACCTTATCTCCTTCCACCTAAACTTTAGAGAGAGAGAGAGATACTTAGTGAGAGAAAGCTTGAATCAAGGAAGAAGGAGGCAATTTCGGGTCGAATTGCGAGTTCTAAAGTTGTTCATCTAGTCACTAGCTACGTGGTGATTGTGGCGGTAAGTTCTAAACCTAATTCCTTGTTGTAAATTGTTTAAGGGTTAGGGTTTGGAGTAAAGGATGAACATCAAACCCATTTATTAGTGATTTTGGGGTGTTCTTGGGTAAATTGTGTCATGAAGACTAAATGGTAACTAACCTAGGGTTTCATAGTACTAATTGATGTTTATGAACCCTAATAGGTTAGTTAATTACTAGCACACATTTATATAAGTAAATGGGTGTTAATTGGGTGTGGATGACCCAAATGGGTGTATTGACTTTAAATTGGTCAAATGGGTCAAAATGGACCTAGGATAGTAATGCTTGTGATTAATGCACAAACCTAGCGTTAAAAGTTGTTTTAGGACCTAACTTGGTTAATGTTAGGGTTTTTGGCGAAAGATGACCCGATTTTAGGGTTAAGTGTTAAAATGGGTCAAGATGAGTAATGTTGACCTAGTTGGGTTAAATTGGTGAAAGATGACCCAAAGGGTGTTAACCTAGAGTTCATTCATGTGTTTGAGGTTTTGTAAGTGTTGAATTGAGTTGCTAGTCATTAGCACTCTTATGAATGATGAAAGACTTGAAAATGGGTCAAATGAGTCAAGGTTGACCGAAAGGGATGAAACGGGTATGAAATACCCTAAGTTTATTCTAGTTGAAGTTAGTAGACTATAATTCGCTAGTTTTAGTGATTAAAGTTGAGTCTTGGCCATTTATGGGCGGTTTCGGTATAGTCGAGCTATTTAATGCATATTGGGTCATTAAATGCTCAAGTGTAAGTATTGTGGTTAATTCCACTAGTTGCGTAATTGAATGTGTACTTATGTATTAGGTACGATTGCTTTGAAGATCGAAAGTGCATAATCATCATCTTGGCGCTAAGGTGAGTGGAATAATTATGCGTGTACGTATATAATGTATTTATTTGTGTGTACGAATGTGGAATTGTCGCGGTGTTTAAGACACCACATTCTAGGTAACGAGTAGTATTGTCGCGGTGTTTAAGACACTACTCATTGTATGTTTGACGAGTGGTATTGTCGCGGTGTTTAAGACACTACTCATTGTTTAATTGACATGTGGTATTGTCGCGGTGTTTAAGACACCACATTGTCATGGGAGTGGAATTGTCGCGGTGTTTAAGACACCACATTGTCATGGGAGTGGAATTGTCGCGGTGTTTAACACACCACTCATTGTATTGAATGAAGTGTGGATTCGTCGCGGTGTTTAAGACGCCACATTGTCGTAAGGGTGAGTTAGTCGCGGTGTTCAAGACATCACCCGAGGGATTAGTGATTACGCGGTGTGTAAGTAACACTAGTGGATGTTATGAACTCCAACGGTCTTGTAAGTACCGTTTCCCTTGTTCGAATTGGTTAACCAAGGTTGCGTGAATTAGGTATTGAATGTATTTAATTATGAATCGTATGCTATTGTATTATTAGCTACTCGTGGATTTGCGGTTTATGGTATATGCATAATATTGTTGTATGATTGTCGAAATGTTAAACCGAGTATGATGTTGTGTAAGTGATGCAAGTAGGTAGATTATATATGTATATGTATAATTATTTTGCTCACTAAGCTTTGCTTACCCTCTCGTTGTTTACCTTTTTATAGGTTCGTGTGTGGATAAGGGTAAGGGCATTACCTTGGATTAAGTTTCCCGCTTTGATGATTAGGAAGCGCTTTTGGCTTTGGCTTGGAGTTTGACCGAGACTTGGGTAGTTTAACCCCAAACACCATGCTCGTTGTGTCGTTTGGCAATTAAACTTTTTGTGGTCGAAACTCTAATTTGTATTAAATTTGTATTTTTACACTTAGCGGCGTTTTGGGCACGTGTGGGCCCCACTTTGTAAAACTCGTTTAAACCTTAGTTATGTGTTAGTTTTACATATATAAATGTTCGGTTAAAAGCGTTTTGGCTAAATGTGTCGGGAAGCACCTAATCTTTTTCGCATTAAAGCGCACCGGGGACAGCCCCTTTTTGCGCGGCGCGCAAGGGTGTCCGCGCGGCGCGCAACCTGTCATCCAGCAAAAAAAAATTTATTTTTTTTTGTTTTGTTTGTCTCGAAATTTGATAGGTTTAGTCGGCGGTTGGTTTGGGTTGTTACCAGTGGTATCAGAGCATGGTCTAAGGGATTTAGGTGACTTGAGATAGGCGCCTAGACTTAGACTTTTGTGTGTGCATTGTGCGGGACGTGTAGGACTTTGGGTCGGACCGGGACTTGGTTAGCACATAGATTTATATGAACTAATCATGCGTTATTTGTTTGTGTTGTGTAGCGATCATCAAGCGAAATGGACGTTGTACTAGCGAGTTAACGCGACGTGCTCGCGTAGTAATGATTAGCTACCCTTACTACGGGTGCAAATCGTGTCAAACAAGCGATGTACGACGATTGTTAAGCAAGATGGGGTAGTGTGGCATATGTATATATATATGTAAAAATATACATACGTGTTATATCTTTTCGTTTCATTGGTTAATCTATTTTGTTTCTTAAGAATGAAGATGGAAGATGAATACGGAACGGAAGGGTCTACTAATGAAAAGAAGAACGAATTAGCGGTAATGGTTGAAGCCACGATTGAACAATGTGTCTCGGGTGTCGCCAACGGAGTTGGCCAAGTAGTCAAAGAGTCAATCGAAGGACGGGTAACCGAAATGGTCCGAGACCAAGTGACGAAGGTCGTAAGGGAAGAGTTTGAGAAGAGGTTTCCTAAACCTCGAGGTAGGGGTGACGAAGATGTACATGCAAGGCTAGAGCCACATGGTACTTCGGGTAAAAGGAAAAGAGGTACGCCTGAAGGCGTAGAGTATGTGAAAAAGAAGAACAAGGGAAGTTACACATCTAGATGTTTCAATTGTGGTGTTAGGGGCCACAAGATATGGGAGTGCACGTTGCCGAGAAACGAAAACAGAATGTGCTACCATTGCCATACAGAGGGACACCGAAGGTCGGAGTGTCCCGAGTTGCTCAATGATCAAGGTAGAAGTGTAAATGAGGCGTCTAGTAGCATGAGGAAGGTAGTAACGGGCTCCGGTGGGTCTAAGTGTTACAATTGTGGGCAACGGGGGCATAAGTCTCGCGATTGTCCGTCGGGTAAAACTGTATGTTTTTATTGTTGGAAGGAAGGGCACCAAAGGTCTGAGTGTCCCGATTTAGCTAGTAATCAGACTAGGAGGTTTGGAGGTTGGGTGCTTACGTGTTTTAAGTGTGGAGGACGAGGCCATTTGGCACGGGATTGTACGGGTACACCTTTGAGCACGATCAAGTGCTTTGCTTGCCAGAAGGAGGGACATCGAAAGTCAGAGTGTTCGGAAGCATTTGCCGATCGGGTTAAGAGGTTAGAGCGCGAGTATTCGATGGGTGGTGAAGCACCGAGCGATGTTGTTTCAGGTACCTTCACTTCTCGATGCAAATATGCCTTACTATTATTGATGTTGTGTGCCAATGTATTCGGTTATGAAATTGAGACCTAAATCTCATTACCAAACCTAATAAGTTTTAAGCGAACGTATATTTTAACCGTACCCTTACGGGCGCGGGGCTAGTGATAAGATGACAGTGCACTAGGGTAGCGTTTGAGTCATTGACTCATGTGAATGCGACTTGAGGGGCGAATGCATTAGTGTAAATACGTGGTATTGTTACGGGTAGCATTCCTAACGGAATTACCCTACGTTGGAGTTGGGATCGTCGACCGCAGGGCGTAAGACTTGGTGCAACCAAGCATTCCTTAATGTTTGGGAAATGTTTTCTACTAAGCCATGGAGACGGGCTTTGGTTTTGGATGTTAGGGCGTGTTCGTCTTCGTATTTAAAATTGATGAGCTATAGCAATGGGATTATTGCAAGTGCAAGGTTGTGTATATCGTGGTAAACTCTACGTTTAAAGAGTTTAAGGTTAGGTTAAATTCCTTCGTATGCTCGGGGTTGGAGCAAGGTTTTGGTGACGTGCGTATTAAGAGATGCAAGACGGGTGAACCTCGTCTCTCTTATAGGAATTACGATAATGCGATTTGGCGAATTAGTTGTTAGGTTAGTGGTCACTCTTCCTGCGAACGCGAATATGTGTTTATCGTCGGGATTTATTGTTAAGGATGAATTCGCGAGAATTCGAGAACTATGACCAATGAGGACATCGATGGTGTATGTGGATAAGTGGACCTCCCACGGGATGCTATTATTCCACGATGTGGTTACGGAACAGAGTCCTAAGTGGGGGAGTTATACTCTCGCACGAAGGTGCTCTATTGTAATGTTATTTTGGATGACGTTCGTATGGATACGAAGCTAGTGTTGAGACCTACATTGGTCGACGGTGGCAAAAGTACAATTTGGAATAAATTGTGCTTATGGTTTTGGGTTCAAATTACCACCAAGGTGGTAATGTGGAAAATCTCCTTGGGAGATAATTGATGTATTCGACGAGTAAGGTAAGGTCCCTCGGTTAAGGGATGTGCGTACCGGATTCTCTTCTAGGGGATTATTGTTGCGCCTATGCGCAATATGGGTTGTTTTTGGCTCGATTGTGTTAGCCGTTTGGTTACCTTGGAAATGGCATAATGGGACTTTGAGAAAGGGCACGATGCCTCATTATCGTATACTTTGAGTGATAGTTACACAATAGCCATTATTGTGTATTACGAGATGGTTACATGTAAGTATTTATTTGGGGTTATCTCTAGGTTGACCGCGTTTGACTAGTAATAGGTGATGAGTGATATCCGGGAGGATTAGCTCTTCGTTAACCACTCTTGGTTGTGGTTGGTGGTGAGCGGTTTTCGGAAAGAACCGTTACTCGTAGGTTTATGATGTTAATTGCCCGTGTAAATTGTGCACTTAGCCGTTTTGTGCACATGGTGGTGAGTAATAGTCGTTTTTGACATCAGCGGTTTTTGGTCGCTTGCTTACGATTTTACGATAGTTGTGAACTAGTCGTGGTTGCGCGCTACTAAGAATGTTGAGTAATAAGTGTTATCCGTAAGGATTTTCTTTTGTCCGGTCTTCATTCGTTTGGGTCGTTGACCTTGGGTTGAGATTTTGGTTGTTTTTAGCATTGTACTAGGTAAGAGTACGCTAAGGGTACGTGAAGGTTGAGTTCGGTTGTTTTTGGCATTGGTATCTCGGTACGAGGTCGGTTGAGTTTTTCCTGAAGAAAGGGATTTTAATAAATCGCGAGTGACGAATCAATTTTGGTGTTGACTCTTAGGGGAGGATTGCATAGAAGAGTGGAAAGGGTACGTGGCGTTCTCGCATATTCTGAATTATCGTTATAGACTTCGGAGGTTGTGTGTATTGCACGTTTCGAAACGCATGCAAATGAGTATTTAGTTTTTGGGTCAATCGGTGGGTTAATACGTATTGTGATGGAAATCGGATCGTAACGTTGTTGAATACCATAGAGTGTGGTTCCGGGTGGTTAAGTGACGTGGATCACGAGGACGTGATCGATTCTAAGTGGGGGAGAGTTGTAAGACCCGTGTATTTTATTGTGAACATGTAATTATAAGTGATTCGGATGGTGGGGTTTCGTTACATAATTTAAAACGAGGAAAGAAGCTGATCTGGGCGGGTGCGCGCCGCGCGACCCACTCGCGCGCCGCGCGAAATCGAGCTGACAGCTCACCTCTTTTTATTTAATTTATGGCATGGGCATTTTGGTAAAATCACATGGAATCCGAACTAAAGGCCATAAGATCAGTTTGTGGAGTGTTATAGCTTCATTACCACCAACCTTATTGTAGTGACCCGAACTTTTCCATGTTTATATATATTAACTGAGATTGATATTTATATGATTAAATGTTTCCAACATGTTAAGCAATCAAACTTGTTAAGACTTGATTAATTGAAATAGGTTTCATATAGACAATTGACCACCCAAGTTGACCGGTGATTCACGAACGTTAAAACTTGTAAAAACTATATGATGACATATATATGGATATATATATAGTTAACATGATACTATGATAAGTAAACATATCATTAAGTATATTAACAATGAACTACATATGTAAAAACAAGACTACTAACTTAATGATTTTTAAACGAGACATTTATGTAACGATTATCGTTGTAAAGACATTTTATTGTATATATATCATATTAAGAGATATTCATACATGATAATATCATGATAATATAATAATTTAAAATCTCATTTGATATTATAAACATTGGGTTAACAACATTTAACAAGACCGTTAACCTAAAGGTTTAAAAACAACACTTACATGTAACGACTAACGATGACTTAACGACTCAGTTAAAATGTATATACATGTAGTGTTTTAATATGTATTTATACACTTTTGAAAGACTTCAATACACTTATCAAAATGCTTCTACTTAACAAAAATGCTTACAATTACATCCTCGTTCAGTTTCATCAACAATTCTACTCGTATGCACCCGTATTCGTACTCGTACAATACACAGCTTTTAGATGTATGTACTATTGGTATATACACTCCAATGATCAGCTCTTAGCAGCCCATGTGAGTCACCTAACACATGTGGGAACCATCATTTGGCAACTAGCATGAAATATCTCATAAAATTACAAAAATATGAGTAATCATTCATGACTTATTTACATGAAAACAAAATTACATATCCTTTATATCTAATCCATACACCAACGACCAAAAACACCTACAAACACTTTCATTCTTCAATTTTCTTCATCTAATTGATCTCTCTCAAGTTCTATCTTCAAGTTCTAAGTGTTCTTCATAAATTCCAAAAGTTCTAGTTTCATAAAATCAAGAATACTTTCAAGTTTGCTAGCTCACTTCCAATCTTGTAAGGTGATCATCCAACCTCAAGAAATCTTTGTTTATTACAGTAGGTTATCATTCTAATACAAGGTAATAATCATATTCAAACTTTGGTTCAATTTCTATAACTATAACAATCTTATTTCAAGTGATGATCTTACTTGAACTTGTTTTCGTGTCATGATTCTGCTTCAAGAACTTCGAGCCATCCAAGGATCCATTGAAGCTAGATCCATTTTTCTCTTTTCCAGTAGGTTTATCCAAGGAAATTAAGGTAGTAATGATGTTCATAACATCATTCGATTCATACATATAAAGCTATCTTATTCGAAGGTTTAAACTTGTAATCACTAGAACATAGTTTAGTTAATTCTAAACTTGTTCGCAAACAAAAGTTAATCTTTCTAACTTGACTTTTAAAATCAACTAAACACATGTTCTATATCTATATGATATGCTAACTTAATGATTTAAAACCTGAAAACACGAAAAACACCGTAAAACCGGATTTACGTCGTCGTAGTAACACCGCGGGCTGTTTTGGGTTAGTTAATTAAAAACTATGATAAACTTTGATTTAAAAGTTGTTATTCTGAGAAAATGATTTTTATTATGAACATGAAACTATATCCAAAAATTATGGTTAAACTCAAAGTGGAAGTATGTTTTCTAAAATGGTCATCTAGACGTCGTTCTTTCGACTGAAATGACTACCTTTACAAAAACGACTTGTAACTTATTTTTCTGACTATAAACCTATACTTTTTCTGTTTAGATTCATAAAATAGAGTTCAATATGAAACCATAGCAATTTGATTCACTCAAAACGGATTTAAAATGAAGAAGTTATGGGTAAAACAAGATTGGATAATTTTTCTCATTTTAGCTACGTGAAAATTGGTAACAAATCTATTCCAACCATAACTTAATCAACTTGTATTGTATATTATGTAATCTTGAGATACCATAGACACGTATACAATGTTTCGACCTATCATGTCGACACATCTATATATATTTCGGAACAACCATAGACACTCTATATGTGAATGTTGGAGTTAGCTATACAGGGTTGAGGTTGATTCCAAAATATATATAGTTTGAGTTGTGATCAATACTGAGATACGTATACACTGGGTCGTGGATTGATTCAAGATAATATTTATCGATTTATTTCTGTACATCTAACTGTGGACAACTAGTTATAGGTTACTAACGAGGACAGCTGACTTAATAAACTTAAAACATCAAAATATATTAAAAGTGTTGTAAATATATTTTGAACATACTTTAATATATATGTATATATTGTTATAGGTTCGTGAATCAACAGTGGCCAAGTCTTACTTCCCGACGAAGTAAAAATCTGTGAAAATGAGTTATAGTCCCACTTTTAAAATCTAATATTTTTGGGATGAGAATACATGCAGGTTTTATAAATGATTTACAAAATAGACACAAGTACGTGAAACTACATTCTATGGTTGAATTATCGAAATCGAATATGCCCCTTTTTATTAAGTCTGGTAATCTAAGAATTAGGGAACAGACACCCTAATTGACGCGAATCCTAAAGATAGATCTATTGGGCCTAACAAACCCCATCCAAAGTACCGGATGCTTTAGTACTTCGAAATTTATATCATATCCGAAGGGTGTCCCGGAATGATGGGGATATTCTTATATATGCATCTTGTTATTGTCGGTTACCAGGTGTTCACCATATGAATGATTTTTATCTCTATGTATGGGATGTGTATTGAAATATGAAATCTTGTGGTCTATTATTATGATTTGATATATATAGGTTAAACCTATAACTCACCAATATTTTTGTTGACATTTTAAGCATGTTTATTCTCAGGTGATTATTAAGAGCTTCCGCTGTTGCATACTTAAATAAGGACGAGATTTGGAGTCCATGCTTGTATGATATTGTGTAAAAACTACATTCAAGAAACTTATTTTGTTGTAACATATTTGTATTGTAAACCATTATGTAATGGTCGTGTGTAAACAGGATATTTTAGATTATCATTATTTGATAATCTACATAAAGGTTTTTAAACCTTTATTGATGAAATAAAGGTTATGGTTTGTTTTAAAATGAATGCAGTCTTGGAAAAACGTCTCATATAGAGGTCAAAACCTCGCAACGAAATCAATTAATATGGAACGTTTTTAATCAATAAGAACGGGACATTTCAGTTGGTATCAGAGCGTTGGTCTTAGAGAACCAGAAAATTTGCATTAGTGTGTCTTATCGAGTTTGTTAGGATGCATTAGTGAGTCTGGACTTCGACCGTGTTTTCTTTAAAAATGATTGCTTAACATTTTTGTTGGAAACTATATATTTTTAACATATGAATATTATGTGATATATTAATCTCTTAACGTGTTTGATATTATGTGATAGATGTCTACCTCTAGAACAAGTCCCATTGACTCACCTAATAATAATGAAGAGTCAAATGTAAATTGGAATGATTTGTGGACTGATTCACAAGTTCCCGAAGAGGAACCGGAAGAAGAGTCGGAACCGGAAGAAGAATCGGAACCGGAAGAAGAATCGGAACCGGATGAAGAAATAGAACCGGTGGGGGAAATAATAAAACGGTTAAGTAAAAGAAAATCCTCAACCAACCGACCAAAGTTAATTATGGTCAATGGTGTTTCCGCCAAGGAAGCAAAATATTGGGAGGATTACCAATTCTCCGATGAATCGGATTCCGACGAGAATTCCGATGATGTTATAGAAATTACCCCAACTGAATTTAAAAAGGCAAAAGAAAATAATAAGGGAAAGGGCATAAAAATAGAGAAATCTAATTCCAACCCCGATGAACTTTATATGTATCGTCAACCCCCGAAGTCCTTAAGTTGTAACAATGACCCGGGAACCTCTAAACCACCAGGTTTTTCTAAACCACTGTGGATAACGACGGCTCGTATTAGGGGAAAATCATATATCCCTAGAAACTTGGCAAAACGAACCAAAACCGAAGAAGAAGAAATAAGCGAGTCGGAATAAGATAGTTGTATTCATGTGGTGTAATATATGTAATGTAGTGTGCTTATGCTTTATGATATATGTAAAAATTGCTTGTATTAATAAGTATTTTTTTTTTATGAATCTAACTCTTGTCTATTTTACAGTATAAAAATGCAAAATGGATAGACAACCCAATATTTTAAGAGACCTACCCGGAGACATGATTGATGAAATCTTGTCTAGAGTCGGTCAGAATTCCTCGGCACAACTATTTAAGGCGAGATCAGTTTGTAAGACATTCGAAGAACGTTCCAAGAATGTCTTGGTTTATAAGAGACTTTCGTTTGAAAGATGGGGGATATCACATTGGGAAACCCATAAGTTACGATGTGTTTACTTTGACGCATATATTGCGGGGAACCCAAATGCTATTTTACGCAATGGGTTAAGAAATTATTTTGACTCAATATATCCGAATATTGGACTTCGTGATTTAGAAAAAGCGGCTAACATGCAACATAAAGAAGCATGTTATGCTTACGGATTAGTAATGTTCGCTTCTCACCAAAGTGAGAACAAGAACATCGGGCTACAACTATTAAACAAAACGTTCCCACAAGTGACGGAGTCGGTAATTGGGGTAAGAAATGAGGTTTTTAGATTGTTACGGGACTGTTGGACATTACGTAACCCTCGTCCCTTTGACGACGTTACAACACGCTGTCTTATCAACGGCCATAACGGTTATGTTGCACAAGACCAAGGATGGGAAGTAGTCCTAGTAAAACCAGAATGCATGACTTGTTTCTGGACGTATGAATTACGTGTCTTTATTGCCTTTGCTGAACGACTTGTGTACTAGCTAGAATTATCTTCACAACTATCTTGTATCAAAGTTATTGTGTGCTATATTTCATGCTTTATGTAAAATAAGCGGTATTGTAAGTTTGTAAAATATTGTATAAAAGTTTGAACGCGAAATATTATTATAATCAGTTTTTCATATAGAATTGTAGTAGTTGAATTGTTTATTAGCTACTAAGTATGAACTTAACGGGTAGGTACTACCCGAATTTAAACTTATAAAACGCTAATATGAAGAAAAAGCTTTTATAAATGAATTCATATTATGCTACGAAATACTATTAACTACTCTTAATATTCTGTATGATTAACTTGTTCCATTTAACTATTTTGAAGGAAATGGCACCGACTACTCGACACACCGTGAATATGAATGAAGAGGAATAACCTTGGATCTAGCAGTACAGGAAATCGTGTAGGATGCACCTACAAAGAATTCACTGCCTGCAAACCTTTGGAATTTGATGGAACCGAAGGACCGATCGGATTGAAACGGTGGACCGAGAAGGTTGAATCGGTGTTTGCCATAAGTAAGTGTACTGAAGAGGACAAAGTGAAGTACGCTACGCATACCTTCACAGGTTCTGCGTTAACATGGTGGAATACCTATCTAGAGCAAGTGGGACAAGATGATGCGTACGCACTACCGTGGTCAGCATTCAAGCACTTGATGAACGAGAAGTACCGTCCCAGAACCGAGGTCAATAAGCTCAAGACATAACTTAGAGGGTTACGAACCCAAGGATTTGATATTACCACGTACGAAAGACGATTCACAGAATTGTGCCTATTGTGTCCGGGAGCATTCGAAGATGAGGAAGAGAAGATCGACGCGTTTGTGAAAGGATTACCGGAAAGAATCCAAGAAGATATAAGTTCACACGAGCCCGCCTCCATACAACAGGCATGTAGAATGGCTCACAAACTCGTGAACCAAATTGAAGAAAGAATTAAAGAACAGACTGCTGAAGAGGCTAATGTGAAGCAAGTCAAAAGAAAGTGGGAGGAAAACGGTGATAAGAATCACCAATACAACAACAACATCAATTACAACAATAATCGCAACAATTATCCCAACAATCGCAACATCAATCGTAACTACAACAAACGGCCCAACAACAACAACAACAACAACAACAGCAACTACAACAATCATCCCAACAACAATAATAACCGCAACAACAACAACAATCAGAAGCAGCTATGCCAAAGGTGTGAAAAGAATCACTCGGGGTTCTGCACCAAATTTTGCAACAAGTGTAAAAGAAATGGTCATAGCGCGGCGAAGTGTGAGGTCTACGGACCAGGGGTTAATAGAACGAAAGGAACAAATGGTGTCGGAACGAGTAATGGCGGAGCAAGTAGTGTCGGAGCAAGTTATGCCAATGTAGTTTGTTATAAATGTGGAAAACCGGGCCACATTATTAGAAATTGCCCGAACCAGGAGAACACGAATGGACAAGGCCGTGGAAGAGTTTTCAATATTAATGCGTCAGAGGCACAGGAAGACCTGGAGCTTGTTACGGGTACGTTTCTTATTGACAATAAATCTGCTTACGTTTTATTTGATTCGGGTGCGGATAGAAGCTATATGAGTAGAGATTTTTGTGCTAAATTAAGTTTTCCATTGACGCCTTTGGATAGTAAATTTTTACTCGAATTAGCAAATGGTAAATTAATTTCAGCAGATAATATATGTCGGAATCGAGAAATTAAACTGGTTAGCGAAACATTTAAGATTGATTTGATACCAGTAGAGTTAGGGAGTTTTGATGTGATAATCGGTATGGACTGGTTGAAAGAAGTGAAAGCGGAGATCGTTTGTTACAAAAATGCAATTCGGATTATACGAGAAAAAGGAAAACCCTTAATGGTGTACGGAGAAAAGGGCAACACGAAGCTACATCTTATTAGTAATTTGAAGGCACAAAAACTAATAAGAAAAGGTTGCTATGCTGTTCTAGCACACGTCAAGAAAGTACAAACTGAAGAAAAGAGCATCAATGATGTTCCCGTCGCAAAAGAATTTCCTGATGTATTTCCGAAAGAATTACCGGGATTACCCCCACATCGATCCGTTGAATTTCAAATAGATGTTGTACCAGGAGCTGCACCAATAGCTCGTGCTCCTTACAGACTCGCACCCAGTGAGATGAAAGAACTACAAAGCCAATTACAAGAACTTTTAGAGCGTGGTTTCATTCGACCAAGCACATCACCGTGGGGAGCTCCTGTTTTGTTTGTCAAGAAGAAAGATGGTACATTCAGGTTGTGTATCGACTACCGAGAGTTAAACAAACCTACCATCAAGAACCGCTACCCACTACCGAGAATCGATGACTTATTTGATCAACTACAAGGCTCGTCTGTTTATTCAAAGATTGACTTACGTTCCGGGTATCATCAAATGCGGGTGAAAGAAGATGATATTCCAAAGACTGCTTTCAGAACACGTTACGGTCATTACGAGTTTATGGTCATGCCGTTTGGTTTAACTAATGCACCAGCTGTGTTCATGGACCTTATGAACCGAGTGTGTGGACCATACCTTGACAAGTTTGTCATTGTTTTCATTGATGACATACTTATTTACTCAAAGAATGACCAAGAACACGGTGAACATTTGAGAAAGGTGTTAGAAGTATTGAGGAAGGAAGAATTGTACGCTAAGTTTTCAAAGTGTGCATTTTGGTTGGAAGAAGTTCAATTCCTCGGTCACATAGTGAACAAAGAAGGTATTAAGGTGGATCCGGCAAAGATAGAAACTGTTGAAAAGTGGGAAACCCCGAAAACTCCGAAACACATACGCCAGTTTTTAGGACTAGCTGGTTACTACAGAAGGTTCATCCAAGACTTTTCCAGAATAGCAAAACCCTTGACTGCATTAACGCATAAAGGGAAGAAATTTGAATGGAATGATGAACAAGAGAAAGCGTTTCAGTTATTGAAGAAAAAGCTAACTACGGCACCTATATTGTCATTGCCTGAAGGGAATGATGATTTTGTGATTTATTGTGATGCATCAAAGCAAGGTCTCGGTTGTGTATTAATGCAATGAATGAAGGTGATTGCTTATGCGTCTAGACAATTGAAGATTCACGAACAAAATTATACGACGCATGATTTGGAATTAGGCGCGGTTGTTTTTGCATTAAAGACTTGGAGGCACTACTTATATGGGGTCAAAAGTATTATATATACCGACCACAAAAGTCTTCAACACATATTTAATCAGAAACAACTGAATATGAGGCAGCGTAGGTGGATTGAATTATTGAATGATTACGACTTTGAGATTCGTTACCACCCGGGGAAGGCAAATGTGGTAGCCGATGCCTTGAGCAGGAAGGACAGAGAACCCATTCGAGTAAAATCTATGAATATAATGATTCATAATAACATTACTACTCAAATAAAGGAGGCGCAACAAGGAGTTTTAAAAGAGGGAAATTTAAAGGATGAAATACCCAAAGGATCGGAGAAGCATCTTAATATTCGGGAAGACGGAACCCGGTATAGGGCTGAAAGGATTTGGGTACCAAAATTTGGAGATATGAGAGAAATGGTACTTAGAGAAGCTCATAAAACCAGATACTCAATACATCCTGGAACGGGGAAGATGTACAAGGATCTCAAGAAACATTTTTGGTGGCCGGGTATAAAAGCCGATGTTGCTAAATACGTAGGAGAATGTTTGACGTGTTCTAAGGTCAAAGCTGAGCATCAGAAACCATCAGGTCTACTTCAACAACCCGAAATCCCGGAATGGAAATGGGAAAACATTACCATGGATTTCATCACTAAATTGCCAAGGACTGCAAGTGGTTTTGATACTATTTGGGTAATAGTTGATCGTCTCACCAAATCAGCACACTTCCTACCAATAAGAGAAGATGACAAGATGGAGAAGTTAGCACGACTGTATTTGAAGGAAGTCGTCTCCAGACATGGAATACCAATCTCTATTATCTCTGATAGGGATGGTAGATTTATTTCAAGATTCTGGCAAACATTACAGCAAGCATTAGGAACTCGTCTAGACATGAGTACTGCCTATCATCCACAAACTGATGGGCAGAGCGAAAGGACGATACAAACGCTTGAAGACATGCTACGAGCATGTGTTATTGATTTCAGAAACAGTTGGGATCGACATCTACCGTTAGCAGAATTTTCCTACAACAACAGCTACCATTCAAGCATTGAGATGGCGCCGTTTGAAGCACTTTATGGTAGAAAGTGCAGGTCTCCGATTTGTTGGAGTGAAGTGGGGGATAGACAGATTACGGGTCCGGAGATTATACAAGAAACTACCGAGAAGATCATCCAAATTCAACAACGGTTGAAAACCGCCCAAAGTCGACAAAAGAGCTACGCTGACATTAAAAGAAAAGATATAGAATTTGAAATTGGAGAGATGGTCATGCTTAAAGTTGCACCTTGGAAAGGCGTTGTTCGATTTGGTAAACGAGGGAAATTAAATCCAAGGTATATTGGACCATTCAAGATTATTGATCGTGTCGGAACAGTAGCTTACTGACTAGAATTACCTCAACAACTCGCGGCTGTACATAACACTTTCCACGTCTCGAATTTGAAGAAATGTTTTGCTAAAGAAGATCTCACTATTCCGTTAGATGAAATCCAAATCAACGAAAAACTTCAATTCATCGAAGAACCCGTCGAAATAATGGATCGTGAGGTTAAAAGACTTAAGCAAAACAAGATACCAATTGTTAAGGTTCGATGGAATGCTCGTAGAGGACCCGAGTTCACCTGGGAGCGTGAAGATCAGATGAAGAAGAAATACCCGCATCTATTTCCAGAAGATTCGTCAACACCCTCAACAGCTTAAAATTTCGGGACGAAATTTATTTAACGGGTAGGTACTGTAGTGACCCGAACTTTTCCATGTTTATATATATTAACTGAGATTGATATTTATATGATTAAATGTTTCCAACATGTTAAGCAATCAAACTTGTTAAGACTTGATTAATTGAAATAGGTTTCATATAGACAATTGACCACCCAAGTTGACCGGTGATTCACGAACGTTAAAACTTGTAAAAACTATATGATGACGTATATATGGATATATATATAGTTAACATGATACTATGATAAGTAAACATATCATTAAGTATATTAACAATGAACTACATATGTAAAAACAAGACTACTAACTTAATGATTTTTAAACGAGACATATATGTAACGATTATCGTTGTAAAGACATTTAATGTATATATATCATATTAAGAGATATTCATACATGATAATATCATGATAATATAATAATTTAAAATCTCATTTGATATTATAAACATTGGGTTAACAACATTTAACAAGACCGTTAACCTAAAGGTTTAAAAACAACACTTACATGTAACGACTAACGATGACTTAACGACTCAGTTAAAATGTATATACATGTAGTGTTTTAATATGTATTTATACACTTTTGAAAGACTTCAATACACTTATCAAAATTCTTCTACTTAACAAAAATGCTTACAATTACATCCTCGTTCAGTTTCATCAACAATTCTACTCGTATGCACCCGTATTCGTACTCGTACAATACACAGCTTTTAGATGTATGTACTATTGGTATATACACTCCAATGATCAGCTCTTAGCAGCCCATGTGAGTCACCTAACACATGTGGGAACCATCATTTGGCAACTAGCATGAAATATCTCATAAAATTACAAAAATATGAGTAATCATTCATGACTTATTTACATGAAAACAAAATTACATATCCTTTATATCTAATCCATACACCAACGACCAAAAACACCTACAAACACTTTCATTCTTCAATTTTCTTCATCTAATTGATCTCTCTCAAGTTCTATCTTCAAGTTCTAAGTGTTCTTCATAAATTCCAAAAGTTCTAGTTTCATAAAATCAAGAATACTTTCAAGTTTGCTAGCTCACTTCCAATCTTGTAAGGTGATCATCCAACCTCAAGAAATCTTTGTTTATTACAGTAGGTTATCATTCTAATACAAGGTAATAATCATATTCAAACTTTGGTTCAATTTCTATAACTATAACAATCTTATTTCAAGTGATGATCTTACTTGAACTTGTTTTCGTGTCATGATTCTGCTTCAAGAACTTCGAGCCATCCAAGGATCCATTGAAGCTAGATCCATTTTTCTCTTTTCCAGTAGGTTTATCCAAGGAAATTAAGGTAGTAATGATGTTCATAACATCATTCGATTCATACATATAAAGCTATCTTATTCGAAGGTTTAAACTTGTAATCACTAGAACATAGTTTAGTTAATTCTAAACTTGTTCGCAAACAAAAGTTAATCCTTCTAACTTGACTTTTAAAATCAACTAAACACATGTTCTATATCTATATGATATGCTAACTTAATGATTTAAAACCTGGAAACACGAAAAACACCGTAAAACCGGATTTACGCCGTCGTAGTAACACCGCGGGCTGTTTTGGGTTAGTTAATTAAAAACTATGATAAACTTTGATTTAAAAGTTGTTATTCTGAAAAAATGATTTTTATTATGAACATGAAACTATATCCAAAAATTATGGTTAAACTCAAAGTGGAAGTATGTTTTCTAAAATGGTCATCTAGACGTCGTTCTTTCGACTGAAATGACTACCTTTACAAAAACGACTTGTAACTTATTTTTCTGACTATAAACCTATACTTTTTTCTGTTTAGATTCATAAAATAGAGTTCAATATGAAACCATAGCAATTTGATTCACTCAAAACGGATTTAAAATGAAGAAGTTATGGGTAAAACAAGATTGGATAATTTTTCTCATTTTAGCTACGTGAAAATTGGTAACAAATCTATTCCAACCATAACTTAATCAACTTGTATTGTATATTATGTAATCTTGAGATACCATAGACACGTATACAATGTTTCGACCTATCATGTCGACACATCTATATATATTTCGGAACAACCATAGACACTCTATATGTGAATGTTGGAGTTAGCTATACAGGGTTGAGGTTGATTCCAAAATATATATAGTTTGAGTTGTGATCAATACTGAGATACGTATACACTGGGTCGTGGATTGATTCAAGATAATATTTATCGATTTATTTCTGTACATCTAACTATGGACAACTAGTTATAGGTTACTAACGAGGACAGCTGACTTAATAAACTTAAAACATCAAAATATATTAAAAGTGTTGTAAATATATTTTGAACATACTTTAATATATATGTATATATTGTTATAGGTTCGTGAATCAACAGTGGCCAAGTCTTACTTCCCGACGAAGTAAAAATCTGTCAAAGTGAGTTATAGTCCCACTTTTAAAATCTAATATTTTTGGGATGAGAATACATGCAGGTTTTATAAATGATTTACAAAATAGACACAAGTACGTGAAACTACATTCTATGGTTGAATTATCGAAATCGAATATGCCCCTTTTTATTAAGTCTGGTAATCTAAGAATTAGGGAACAGACACCCTAATTGACGCGAATCCTAAAGATAGATCTATTGGGCCTAACAAACCCCATCCAAAGTACCGGATGCTTTAGTACTTCGAAATTTATATCATATCCGAAGGGTGTCCCGGAATGATGGGGATATTCTTATATATGCATCTTGTTATTGTCGGTTACCAGGTGTTCACCATATGAATGATTTTTATCTCTATGTATGGGATGTGTATTGAAATATGAAATCTTGTGGTCTATTATTATGATTTGATATATATAGGTTAAACCTATAACTCACCAACATTTTTGTTGACGTTTTAAGCATGTTTATTCTCAGGTGATTATTAAGAGCTTCCGCTGTTGCATACTTAAATAAGGACGAGATTTGGAGTCCATGCTTGTATGATATTGTGTAAAAACTGCATTCAAGAAACTTATTTTGTTGTAACATATTTGTATTGTAAACCATTATGTAATGGTCGTGTGTAAACAGGATATTTTAGATTATCATTATTTGATAATCTACATAAATCTTTTTAAACCTTTATTGATGAAATAAAGGTTATGGTTTGTTTTAAAATGAATGCAGTCTTGGAAAAACGTCTCATATAGAGGTCAAAACCTCGCAACGAAATCAATTAATATGGAACGTTTTTAATCAATAAGAACGGGACATTTCACTTATCTCCTTCCACCTAAACTTTAGAGAGAGAGAGAGAGATACTTAGTGAGAGAAAGCTTGAATCAAGGAAGAAGGAGGCGATTTCGGGTCGAATTGCGAGTTCTAAAGTTGTTCATCTAGTCACTAGCTACGTGGTGATTGTGGCGGTAAGTTCTAAACCTAATTCCTTGTTGTAAATTGTTTAAGGGTTAGGGTTTGGAGTAAAGGATGAACATCAAACCCATTTATTAGTGATTTTGGGGTGTTCTTGGGTAAATTGTGTCATGAAGACTAAATGGTAACTAACCTAGGGTTTCATAGTACTAATTGATGTTTATGAACCCTAATAGGTTAGTTAATTACTAGCACACATTTATATAAGTAAATGGGTGTTAATTGGGTGTGGATGACCCAAATGGGTGTATTGACTTTAAATTGGTCAAATGGGTCAAAATGGACCTAGGATAGTAATGCTTGTGATTAATGCACAAACCTAGCGTTAAAAGTTGTTTTAGGACCTAACTTGGTTAATGTTAGGGTTTTTGGCGAAAGATGACCCGATTTTAGGGTTAAGTGTTAAAATGGGTCAAGATGAGTAATGTTGACCTAGTTGGGTTAAATTGGTGAAAGATGACCCAAAGGGTGTTAACCTAGAGTTCATTCATGTGTTTGAGGTTTTGTAAGTGTTGAATTGAGTTGCTAGTCATTAGCACTCTTATGAATGATGAAAGACTTGAAAATGGGTCAAATGAGTCAAGGTTGACCGAAAGGGATGAAACGGGTATGAAATACCCTAAGTTTATTCTAGTTGAAGTTAGTAGACTATAATTCGCTAGTTTTAGTGATTAAAGTTGAGTCTTGGCCATTTATGGGCGGTTTCGGTATAGTCGAGCTATTTAATGCATATTGGGTCATTAAATGCTCAAGTGTAAGTATTGTGGTTAATTCCACTAGTTGCGTAATTGAATGTGTACTTATGTATTAGGTACGATTGCTTTGAAGATCGGAAGTGCATAATCATCATCTTGGCGCTAAGGTGAGTGGAATAATTATGCGTGTACGTATATAATGTATTTATTTGTGTGTACGAATGTGGAATTGTCGCGGTGTTTAAGACACCACATTCTAGGTAACGAGTAGTATTGTCGCGGTGTTTAAGACACTACTCATTGTATGTTTGACGAGTGGTATTGTCGCGGTGTTTAAGACACTACTCATTGTTTAATTGACATGTGGTATTGTCGCGGTGTTTAAGACACCACATTGTCATGGGAGTGGAATTGTCGCGGTGTTTAAGACACCACTCATTGTATTGAATGAAGTGTGGATTCGTCGCAGTGTTTAAGACGCCACATTGTCGTAAGGGTGAGTTAGTCGCGGTGTTCAAGACATCACCCGGGGGATTAGTGATTACGCGGTGTGTAAGTAACACTAGTGGATGTTATGAACTCCAACGGTCTTGTAAGTACCGTTTCCCTTGTTCGAATTGGTTAACCAAGGTTGCGTGAATTAGGTATTGAATGTATTTAATTATGAATCGTATGCTATTGTATTATTAGCTACTCGTGGATTTGCGGTTTATGGTATATGCATAATATTGTTGTATGATTGTCGAAATGTTAAACCGAGTATGATGTTGTGTAAGTGATGCAAGTAGGTAGATTATATATGTATATGTATAATTATTTTGCTCACTAAGCTTTGCTTACCCTCTCGTTGTTTACCTTTTTATATGTTCGTGTGGATAAGGGTAAGGGCATTACCTTGGATTAAGTTTCCCGCTTTGATGATTAGGAAGCGCTTTTGTCTTTGGCTTGGAGTTTGACCGAGACTTGGGTAGTTTAACCCCAAACACCATGCTCGTTGTGTCGTTTGGCAATTAAACTTTTTGTGGTCGAAACTCTAATTTGTATTAAATTTGTATTTTTACACTTAGCGGCGTTTTGGGCACGTGTGGGCCCCACTTTGTAAAACTCGTTTAAACCTTAGTTATGTGTTAGTTTTACATATATAAATGTTCGGTTAAAAGCGTTTTGGCTAAATGTGTCGGGAAGCACCTAATCTTTTTCGCATTAAAGCGCACCGGGGACAGCCCCTTTTTGCGTGGCGCGCAAGGGTGTCCGCGCGGCGCGCAACCTGTCATCCAGCAAAAATTTTTTATTTTTTTTTTGTTTTGTTTGTCTCGAAATTTGATAGGTTTAGTCGGCGGTTGGTTTGGGTTGTTACACGATACATTTAAGATTGATTTGATACCAGTAGAGTTAGGGAGTTTTGATGTGATAATCGGTATGGACTGGTTGAAAGAAGTGAAAGCAGAGATCGTTTGTTACAAAAATGCAATTCGCATTATACGAGAAAAAGGAAAACCCTTAATGGTGTACGGAGAAAAGGGCAACACGAAGCTACATCTTATTAGTAATTTGAAGGCACAAAAACTAATAAGAAAAGGTTGCTATGCTATTCTAGCACACGTCGAGAAAGTACAAACTGAAGAAATGAGCATCAATGATGTTCCCATTGCAAAAAATTTCCCGATGTATTTCCGAAAGAATTACGGGGATTACCCCCACATCGATCCGTTGAATTTCAAATAGATCTTGTACCAGGAGCTGCACCAATAGCTCGTGCTCTTTACAGACTCGCACCCAGCGAGATGAAAGAACTGCAAAGCCAATTACAAGAACTTTTAGAGCGTGGTTTCATTCGACCAAGCACATCACCGTGGGGAGCTCCTGTTTTGTTTGTCAAGAAGAAAGATGGTACATTCAGGTTGTGTATCGACTACCAAGAGTTGAACAAACTTACCATCAAGAACCGCTACCCACTACCGAGAATCGACGACTTATTTGATCAACTACAAGGCTCGTCTGTTTATTCAAAGATTGACTTACGTTCCGGGTATCATCAAATGCGGGTGAAAGAAGATGATATTTCAAAGACTGCTTTCAAAACACGTTACGGTCATTACGAGTTTATGGTCATGCCGTTTGGTTTAACTAATGCACCAGCTGTATTCATGGACCTTATGAACCGAGTGTGTGGACCATACCTTGACAAGTTTGTCATTGTTTTCATTGATGACATACTTATTTACTCAAAGAATGACCAAGAACACGGTGAACATTTGAGAAAGGTGTTAGAAGTATTGAGGAAGGAAGAATTGTACGCTAAGTTTTCAAAGTGTGCATTTTGGTTGGAAGAAGTTCAATTCCTCGGTCACATAGTGAACAAAGAAGGTATTAAGGTGGATCCGGCAAAGATAGAAACTGTTGAAAAGTGGGAAACCCCGAAAACTCCGAAACACATACGCCAGTTTTTAGGACTAGCTGGTTACTACAGAAGGTTCATCCAAGACTTTTCCAGAATAGCAAAACCCTTGACTGCATTAACGCATAAAGGGAAGAAATTTGAATGGAATGATGAACAAGAGAAAGTGTTTCAGTTATTGAAGAAAAAGCTAACTACGGCACCTATATTGTCATTGCCTGAAGGGAATGATGATTTTGTGATTTATTGTGACGCATCAAAGCAAGGTCTCGGTTGTGTATTAATGCAACGAACGAAGGTGATTGCTTATGCGTCTAGACAATTGAAGATTCACGAACAAAATAATACGACGCATGATTTGGAATTAGGCGCGGTTATTTTTGCATTAAAGACTTGGAGGCACTACTTATATGGGGTCAAAAGTATTAAATATACCTACCACAAAAGTCTTAAACACATATTTAATCAGAAACAACTGAATATGAGGCAGCGTAGGTGGATTGAATTGTTGAATGATTACGACTTTGAGATTCGTTACCACCCGGGGAAGGCAAATGTGGTAGCCGATGCCTTGAGCAGGAAGGACAGAGAACCCATTCGAGTAAAATCTATGAATATAATGATTCATAATAACCTTACTACTCAAATAAAGGAGGCGCAACAAGGAGTTTTAAAAGAAGGAAATTTAAAGGATGAAATAACCAAAGGATCGGAGAAGCATCTTAATATTCGGGAAGACGGAACCCGGTATAGGGCTGAAAGGATTTGGGTACCAAAATTTGGAGATATGAGAGAAATGGTACTTAGAGAAGCTCATAAAACCAGATACTCAATACATCCTGGAACGGGGAAGATGTACAAGGATCTCAAGAAACATTTTTGGTGGCCGGGTATGAAAGTCGATGTTGCTAAATATGTAGGAGAATGTTTGACGTGTTCTAAGGTCAAAGCTGAGCATCAGAAACCATCAATTCTACTTCAACAACCCGAAATCCCGGAATGGAAATGGGAAAACATTACCATGGATTTCATCACTAAATTGCCAAGGACTGCAAGTGGTTTTGATACTATTAGGGTAATAGTTGATCGTCTCACCAAATCAGCACACTTCCTGCCAATAAGAGAAGATGACAAGATGGAGAAGTTAGCACGACTGTATTTGAAGGAAGTCATCTCCAGACATGGAATACCAATCTCTATTATCTCTGATAGGGATGGCAGATTTATTTCAAGATTCTGGCAGACATTACAGCAAGCATTAGGAATTCGTCTAGACATGAGTACTGCCTATCATCCACAAACTGATGGGCATAGCGAAAGGACGATACAAACGCTTGAAGACATGCTACGAGCATATGTTATTGATTTTGGAAACAGTTGGGATCGACATCTACCGTTAGCAGAATTTTCCTACAACAACAGCTACCATTCAAGCATTGAGATGGCGCCGTTTGAAGCACTTTATGGTAGAAAGTGCAGGTCTCCGATTTGTTGGAGTGAAGTGGGGGATAGACAGATTACGGGTCCAGAGATAATACAAGAAACTACCGAGAAAATCATCCAAATTCAACAAAGATTGAAAACCGCCCAGAGTCGACAAAAGAGCTACGTGGACAGTAAAAGAAAAGATATAGAGTTTGAAATTGGAGAAATGGTCATGCTTAAGGTTTCACCTTGGAAAGACGTTGTTCGATTTAGTAAACGGGGGAAACTAAATCAAAGGTACATTGGACCATTCAAGATTATAGATCGTGTCGGACCAGTAGCTTACCAACTGGAGCTACCTCAACAACTCACGGCTGTACATAACACTTTCCACGTCTCAAATTTGAAGAAATATTTTGCTAAAGAAGATCTCACTATTCCGTTGGACGAAATCCAAATCAATGAAAAACTTCAATTCATTGAAGAACCTGTCGAAATAATGGATCGTGAGGTTAAGAGACTTAAACAAAACAAGATACCGATTGTTAAGGTACGATGAATGCTCGTAGAGGACCCGAGTTCACCTGGGAGTGTGAAGATCAGATGAAGAAGAAATACCCGCATCTATTTCCAGAAGATTCGTCAACACCTTCAACAGCTTAAAATTTCGGGACGAAATTTATTTAACGGGTAGGTACTGTAGTGACCCGAACTTTTCCATGTTTATATATATTAATTGAGATTGATATTTACATGATTAAATGTTTCCAACATGTTAAGCAATCAAACTTTTTAAGACTTGATTAATTGAAATATGTTTCATATAGACAATTGACCACCCAAGTTGACCGGTGATTCACGAACGTTAAAACTTGTAAAAACTATATGATGACATATATATGGATATATATATATAGTTAACATGATACTATGATAAGTAAACATATCATTAAGTATATTAACAATGAACTACATATGTAAAAACAAGACTACTAACTTAATGATTTTTAAACGAGACATATATGTAACGATTATCGTTGTAAAGACATTTAATGTATATATATCATATTAAGAGATATTCATACATGATAATATCATAATAATATAATAATTTAAAATCTCATTTGATATTATAAACATTGGGTTAACAACATTTAACAAGATCGTTAACCTAAAGGTTTCAAAACCACACTTGCATGTAACGACTAACGATGACTTAACGACTCAGTTAAAATGTATATACATGTAGTGTTTTAATATGTATTTATACACTTTTGAAAGACTTCAATACACTTATCAAAATACTTCTACTTAACAAAAATTCTTACAATTACATCCTCGTTCAGTTTCATCAACAATTCTACTCGTATGCACCCGTATTCGTACTCGTACAATACACAGCTTTTAGATGTATGTACTATTGGTATATACACTCCAATGATCAGCTCTTAGCAGCCCATGTGAGTCACCTAACACATGTGGGAACCATCATTTGGTAACTAGCATGAAATATCTCATAAAATTACAAAAATATGAGTAATCATTCATGACTTATTTACATGAAAATAAAATTACATATCCTTTATATCTAATCCATACACCAACGACCAAAAACACCTACAAACACTTTCATTCTTCAATTTTCTTCATCTAATTGATCTCTCTCAAGTTCTATCTTCAAGTTCTAAGTGTTCTTCATAAATTCTACAAGTTCTAGTTACATAAAATCAAGAATACTTTCAAGTTTGCTAGCTCACTTCCTGTGATGACCCGGGAATTTCTGACCAGGGAATTTCTGACCAAATTTAAACTTGAATCTTATATGATTTCGACACGATAAGCAAAATCTGAAATGTTGAATCTCAAATATTTTGAAATGTTTTCATTTATGCGAATACCCTTTGACCATGCCTGACGATTCACGAACATTTATGTGTATATAAGTATGTATATATAATATATAATTGTTAAATTAAAAACATTAACAAAGTATTATAGATGTAATACTTTACATGAACGCATTTTGCCCCAAAATAAGTTTAATTATCGATGGGATAAAAGATATTTACAAAGTCCCTTATGGACCATGTTATTGTTATGATCTCTGTTACGAGGCCCACGATTGATTTGAGAAATCGTTTCTTTTTACGGTATTTGGAATAAACGGTAAGGTAATTTAAAAGTAAGAATAAAAGTGTCAACCAACAATAACTAGACCAAAATTTGGTGGAGAACTAAATTTCATAATATCTAATTGATTTAGTTTCAAACGTATGAAAACGTTTCTCGATATAATAGAATTTGATTAATAAAATGTCTTTGTTTAAATAACGTAAGTTGATTATACAATATGTTGTAATATTAATCATTAGAATTAAATATATAAATAACTTGCAACATATATTTAAAATGTGATGATATTATATATATATATATATATATATATATATATATATATATATATATATATATATATATATATATATATATATATATATATATATGAATTCAGTACATAAATTATATTTTATATATTATAATACACATAAAATTTATAAAAAATAAAGATTCAACATGTTATAAAATTGTAATATTAAAAGTAATTACAAATTTAAAATATAGTGGTTGTAGTAATATTATTATTACTATCAAAATATATATCAATATTAATATTATTATTATTGTAAATTATATAAGTTATATATATGGAATTTGATATAAATTGATATAGTATTATTATTATTATCATTATTAATATTATTGTTATTATTAATAATATTAGTATAATCAGTATTATTATAATTGTTATACATTTTATGGTAAATGTTATTTTCACCTTTAGTAATAACTTAATATAATTTGAACTACCATTTGAGAAACAAATGAAATACATAAATATATATATTTAACACATATAACATCACACAATATTGTATTATATAAAAGGAACATATGAAATATAAATATATGATTAATATAAAACCAATATCATTCATAAGTTATATATATAGACTTATTCGACTACGATTGTGTGTATTAATATATATACGTAAATGATATAGGTTCGTGAATCCGAGGCCAACCCTGTATTGTTCAGTTTGTCTAATGTCGTCATATGTATTTTTACAACAAAATACATTAGGTGAGTTTCATTTGATTCCCTTTTACTCTTTACATTTTTGGGACTGAGAATACATGCAAATACTTTATTAACTGTTTTACAATATTTATATGCGTGAGTTTCATTAATCCCTTTTTAAATGCTTTCGCAATATATTTTTGGGACTGAGAATGCATGCGCTTTTATATAAATGTTTTACGAAATAGACACAAGTAATCGAAACTACATTATATGGTTGAATGATCGAAATCGAATATGCCCCTTTTTATTAAGTCTGGTAATCTAAGAATTAGGGAACAGACACCCTAATTGACGCGAACTCTAAAGATAGATCTATCGGGCCCAACAAGCCCCATTCAAAGTACCGGATGCTTTAGTACTTCGAAATTTATATCATGTCCGAAGGAGGATCCCGGAATGATGGGGATATTCTTATATGCATATTGTGAATGTCGGTTACCAGGTGTTCAATCCATATGAATGATATTTTTGTCTCTATGCATGGGACGTATGATTATGAGAAATGGAAGTATGAAATCTTGTGGTCTATTAAAATTATGAAATGATTCTTTATGATAAACTAATGAACTCACCAACCTTTTGGTTGACACTTTAAAGCATGTTTATTCTCAGGTACGAAAGAAATCTTCCGCTGTGCATTTTCTCATATTAGAGATATTACTTGGAGTCATTCATGACATATTTCAAAAGATGTTGCATTCGAGTCGTTGAGTTCATCAAGATTGTTATTAAGTCAATTATATTTGGATATATTATGAAATGTTTTACATGCCTGTCAACTGTCGATGTAACGAAAGTTTGTCTTTTAAAAACGAATGCAATGTTTGTAAAATTTATCATATAGAGGTCAATTACCTCGCGATGTGATCAACTGTTGTGAATCATTTGTAATCGATATGGACTTCGTCCGGATGGATTAGGACGAGTCCTTTCAGTTGGTATCAGAGCGGTGGTCTTAGCGAACCAGGTCTTGCATTAGTGAGTCTAACTGATAGTCGTTAGGATGCATTAGTGAGTCTGGACTTCGACCGTGTCTGCATGTCAAAAGTTTTGCTTATCATTTCTATCGAAAAACATCTGCTTATGATCCTTAGGAAATTACCTACTCATTATTCTTAGTCTATGTAGCGACCCGACCAAATCATGTTTGACGGCGCCGACTACTTCGGTCCCGTTGCGTGGTCATAAGTCTTTATTATGACTTTTGACCAAAATATGTCGCATTTATTTTATAAGAAAAAGGATGTTTCAAGTTAACAAATGTAGTTCGAAAGACTAGTTACATTACAATGTTTAACGTACGAATGAAACCTATGCGACACAATTTAAAGTAGTCAAAAGACGCTCCATCTATGCATGTATACTCGACATCCAAGCAAGTATCAAAAAGAGTGCGGAAGCATGTATCAAGTAGCTTTCAAGGACCTGAGAAAACATATAGAAAACTGTCAACGAAAACGTTGGTGAAATCATAGGTGTTTTAGTAAACGTTGCATTTGAACCACAAGATTTAATATAATATGATTATCTAAATCATTTGCATTCCAAAGTTGTTATTTGTTTCGCGGGCACCCAATTATCAAACTTAACTGTTTTGCACCCTTCGCGTAGTGTTAGAACATACACTAGACCCGAAAATATATTTCATCCGCTAACGGTAGCGAACCGTCCGAATGAGGCTCGTCAAGCCCATGTGATCACATAATATAAGTTCACGTTTACTCCCTGCAAGTGTAACTAATGATAATTGAATTGAGGCTTTTTGTTCAAACCCGTACGTGGAATGTTCGTTTTCGTACTTGTGTTCAAAGTGTAAAAGTATGATACGTATATGTTTCTCATCCCATAGTTTAAAGCATAAAAGTTGTTTGAAGGATGGGACTATGATCTCACCTTGAGTGCACGTATGAAAAGTACTTCACAAAGTAACGTGTGCGAAGGATAGTGCTAGTCTTGACCTAAACCAATAGGTCGTATCAATAACGGTAAACACGATAGGTCAAAGATGTTTAATTAGTCCTATGGCTCGTTACGACTCGATTATGTAGCATGTGAATTAAATTGTCAAGTTTCATGCAAGATACAAGTACAGAAACAAGTTAGGAAGGTTGCATAATCATTTGGTTAAGTTTGACAAAAAGTCAAACTTTGGTCGGTCAAAGTCAACGAAAGTCAACACGTTCGGGTCGGGTCCCGAACTATTTTTCTGAGGTTTTTATTCATATATAAGCATGTTAGAACAAGTCTCATGTGAATCGGAGGTCCATAGTGTGCCAAACATTTTTCGTATTTTGACCAAAGAGGTCAGAAACTGGACATGGCTTAGGCCGCGCCGCGGCCCCAAATTGTCGCGCCGCGACAATACACGGGAACTGGTACCTGGTCAGTCTCAAATGTCCAAGTCTCAATTCCAAACACTTTCAAGCATAACTCGCAAACCGCTAATACTTAGAACTCGTATCTTATATCGTTAGAAAGGTAATTTGACAAAGAACACATCTAAATACATTTCACCAACCAAAAATGTTATTTGTAACAATCGGCTTTCCAAAGTAAATGATCAATTAATGCACACATTTAATACACAAATTTGATAAGTGCACATTTATGATTCGGGCATTTAATGCATACATATAACATTCCGTTTTGTAGGTAATCGAGCATACAATACAACTAACTACTTACTAACTAAAATTCATGTCATTCAATGCATCAAATATTCATTTCAAGCTTATCAAACCCTAACCCGAATTCACCAAAATCACTAATCAAGTTTATGGAGTTTTCTCAAGCAACCTACACATCAATTTGAAGCTAGTGATACTAGGAACACATTTAATACATGCATTTATAACATTTAACAACATTCAAACAACCAAATCACCAAATCAAACACACCAAAGTTCATACTCAAGCTAGTTACTTCAAATAACGAAATCGAGCATATAAATCATATATTCATGTTAGACTTGAGCCATAGACACTAATTAACAACTTTATAAGTTCAAAAATATCAAGAACACAAAATCTAGTGATTTTAGAAAGTTACCCAAACTTGATGAAGTCGGTATGGAATCGAAGAGGAAGTTGCAAGGATTTCAAATATGTAATTTGTTTTGCAAGACACCCGCTAGCTTGGATTTAGATGATGATTCCTTGTTTGAGAAATTGAGAGAAAATATGGAAGTAGAAGAAGAAAAGGGAAAATGAAAAAGAAAAGATGGGGGTGGGGGTTGACTAGTCAAAGGCTAGTCACCTCTTTGGCATTTTGGCGAAACTAGTCCCTCAAGTTCGGTTGCGGGTGCGTGAATTACCTAGACGAGATATTTTTAAAACACGTATTAACGGGAGATGTTATAAACATATAACGGGATTTAAATAGTTAAACGGAAAAGTAAACGGAAAAAGGCGGGATGTTACATTACCTACTCCTTAAAAGAAATTTCGTCCCGAAATTTAAGTAGGCGTAGTAGTCGTTGTTTCTTCCTCGGAATCCTGCGTTTCCGGAATTGGATATAAATGAGGGTATTTCTTTTGCATTTGATCTTGCCTTTCCCAAGTAAACTCGGGTCCTCTTTTGGCGTTCCAACGGACTTTAACAATCGGGATTCGGCTTTGTTTCAATGTCTTGACGGAGGTGTCCACAATTTCAACCGGTTCCTCCACAAAATGAAGCTTGTCATCAATAGTAAGTTCCTCGAGAGGGATGATGATATCGGGTTCGGCAAGACACTTTTTCAAGTTAGCTACATGGAAGGTAGGATGAACGGAGTTCAATTGAGGCGGAAGATCTAAACGATAAGCAATGTTTCCAATACGCTCCAAGATTTCGAAAGGACCAATATACCGCGGATTTAGCTTCCCGCATTTCCCAAAACGGATTACACCTTTCCAAGGTGCAACTTTTAACATTACTCGGTCACCGACTTGAAATTCAAGGTCGTCACGTCTTTTGTCGGTGTAGCACTTTTGACGACTCCGGGCCGTCCGGAGCCTATCTGGATTTGTACGATCTTCTCGGTGGTTTCGTGAATGAGTTCGGGTCCGGTGATTTGCACGTCGCCTACCTCGGCCCAACAAAGAGGTGAACGACATTTTCGGCCGTATAGCGCTTCAAAAGGTGGCTTTAATACTCGCATGATAACTATTGTTGTAAGAGAACTCGGCGAGAGGTAAGTGCTTGTCCCAAGCTTTTCCAAAATCAACCACGCAAGCTCGTAACATGTCCTCCAAGGTTTGAATTGTACGTTCGCTTTGTCCATCGATTTGAGGATGATATGCGGTGCTCATGTCTAAACGCGTTCCCAACGCTTCTTGCAAGGTACGCCAAAATCTAGAAACAAAACGGCCATCTCGGTCGGAGATAATCGATAAAGGTACACAGTGTCGGGCTACGATTTCTTTAATGTAAAGTTGCGCAAGTTTCTCAATTTTGTCGGTCTCCTTCATGGCAAGAAAGTGTGCGGATTTGGTGAGACGGTCAACAATAACCCAAATGGTATCATAACCGCCCGTCGTTTTTGGTAGTTTGGTGATAAAATCCATCGTTATCCTTTCCCACTTCCATTGCGGGATCTCGGGTTGTTGAAGTAGTCCGGATGGTCTTTGGTGTTCGGCTTTGACTTTGGAACATGTCAAACACTTGGAAATATAAGTAGCTACGTCCCTTTTGATGTTCGGCCACCAATATTGTTGTTTAAGGTCGTGGTACATCTTATTGGCACCGGGGTGGATCGAGTATCGTGACTTATGGGCTTCATCTAAAATGAGACTTCGTAGGTTCCCATAACTAGGCACCCAAATCCTTCCGGCGAAATATCGGAGTCCGGTTTCCTTAGTTTCGAATCGAGAGACGAGAATGTTCAAGAGCTCGTGTGAAACGTTTTCATCCTTGAGAGCCTCATCTTGGGCTACCCGAATTTGGCTATTAAGGTTGGTGTGGATGGTGATGTTTAAGGCTCGGACACGAAGAGGTACCGCTCTTTCTTTTCGACTTAAGGCATCAGCTACTACGTTTGCCTTCCCGGGATGGTAACGAAGTTCGTAATCGTAATCGTTTAAGGTTTAAATCCACCTTCGTTGTCTCATGTTTAGTTGCTTTTGATCAAAGATGTGTTGGAGACTTTTGTGATCGGTAAAGATAGTACTCTTGGTTCCATAAAGATAGTGTCTCCACATTTTAAGTGCAAAGACAACGGCTCGAGTTCGAGATCATGTGTCGTGTAGTTTCGTTCATGAATTTTGAGTTGTCGAGAAGCATAAGAAATGACTTTCGTTCGTTGCATCAAGACACACCCAAAACCATGTTTCGAGGCGTCGCAATACACAACAAAATCATCATTGCCTTCGGGAAGTGACAAGATAGGAGCGGTGGTAAGCTTTGTCTTCAAGATTTGGAACGCGGATTCTTGCTCGGTCGCCCAAATGAATTTCTTTCCCTTGTGAGTTAATGCGGTTAGAGGACGTGCAACCAAAGAGAAGTTTTCGATGAATCTACGATAGTACCCGGCGAGACCCAAGAATTGACGAATGTGAGTCGGAGTAGTAGGAGTTTCCCATTTACTAATGGCTTCGATTTTTGATGGATCGACTTTAATACCTTGGTCACTTACAACATGACCAAGAAATTGAACTTCCTTCAACCAAAATTCACACTTGGAGAATTTGGCATAGAGTCTTTCTTGTCTTAAAAGTTCAAGCACAAGTCGGAGGTGTTCCTCGTGTTCTTCTTCGCTTTTTGAATAGACCAAAATATCATCGATGAACACGATAATGAATTTGTCAAGATACGGTTTGCACACGCGGTTCATAAGATCCATGAACACCCCCGGTGCGTTAGTGAGACCAAATGGTATTACAAGAAATTCATAACTACCATAACGAGTTCGGAAAGCGGTTTTGGAGACATCTTCCCCCTTAACCCTTAATTGATGATAACCCGAGCGGAGATCGATTTTTAAATATACGCAAGACCCTTGTAATTGATCAAAGAGGTCATCGATGCGAGGAAGAGGATATCGGTTCTTAACCGTCAATTTGTTTAGTTCACGATAATCAATGCACATTCGTAGGGATCCGTCTTTCTTTTTAACAAACAAAATCAGAGCGCCCCAAGGTGAATGGCTAGGTTGGATAAAACCACGATCAAGTAGTTCTTGGATTTGACTTTGCAATTCTTGCATTTCGGATGGAGCGAGTCTATATGGTGCACGTGCTACGGGTGCGGCTCCCGGAATAAGATCGATTTGGAATTCAACCGGTCGATGGGGTGGAAGACCCGGCAATTCGTCGGGAAATACATCAAAAAAGTCACTAACAATAGGCACATCATCGATATGCTTCTCATCGGACTCGACTTTCTTAACGTGGGCAAGGATCGCAAAATAACCCTTACGGAGTAGTTTTCTAACTTTAAGGCACGAAACGAGGTTGAGTCTGGTGCAACTCTTATCGCCATAAACAATCAAAGGTTCACCATTCTCGATAGGAATTCGGATTGCGTTAAGATCACAAAGGATGTGAGATTTCGTTTTGACTAACCAATTCATACCGATTATTACATCAAAGCTTCCTAGTTCCATGGGTATCAAGTCAATTTCAAATTCCTTACCCAAAATGTTTAACGTACACCCCCGGTAATATGTGTCGGCACTTAATAGTTCCCCGTTAGCCACTTCAATGGTATAAGTGGTATCTAGTGGAAGTGGTGGAATGCTAAAAGAATGAGTCAAAGTCTTGGATACAAAACACTTATCGGCACCCGAATCGAATAAACAAGTAACATAAGTGTTGTTGAGGAGAAACGTACCCGTGACTAATTCATTGTCATCTCGGGCTTCCTCGGTGTTGATGTTGAAAGCTCGGCCGCGTGTGTTGTGGTTGGCTTTCTTCTTCGGACAGGAATTTCTAAAATGACCCGTTTGGCCACATTCATAACAAGTACCCGATTTTGGTGCATTGGGCACCTTTTGAGCGACGGGGGCGGCACTTCTACAATCGTTGGCCATATGACCACCCCTTTGGTACCGGTGGCAAAATAGATTGCTACATTCACCATAGTGGTGTTTGTGGCATTTGTTGCAAAAGGGTTTATTTCCGCCATAACTTTTCTTGGCGTCGGAGGTGAAAGGCTTTTTGGTGAAGTTGTTGTTGTAGTTGTTGCTTGATTGAGGGGCTTCCCATTTTCTTTTGTTGTTACCCGACTTGTCCTCGACTTTAGGCGCCGGTACTACGATTTCGTCAACCGTTTCGATCAATTGGCGGGCCATGTTCAAAGCTTGTTGTAGGTTAGCGGGTTTGGATGACATCACCCCTTGTTTGATGCTCTTTGGAAGACCATACATATAAAGTTCGACCCTTTGAGATTCGGGGTTCACGAGGTTTGGGCACATCAAGGATAGTTCGGCGAATCGTTGATTATAGGCATTGAGATCGTTTCCGACCACCTCCAAGGTTCTTAGCTCTTGTTCGAGCTTTCGGGTTTCTTCGCGAGGGAAATATTCGATGACCATCTTTTCCCTTAAATCAGCCCAAGAGAGGGCGTGAGCTTCATCGGTACCCACCGATTGTACATAAGTATTCCACCATGTAAGAGCGACACCGGCGAAAGTGTGAGTGGAGTATTTGACCTTGTCTTGGTCCCGACAACCACTTATGCTAAAGACGGCTTCCGTTTGCTCAAACCATCGGGTGAGCACAACCGGTCCCCCGGTTCCATCAAAAGTGTGAGGTTTGCACCCCATGAAGGATTTATAGGAGCATCCCTCGTTTGAGTTACCGGCTCCATTGTTGTTGTTGTTGTTGTTGTTTTGGTTGTTGTTATTATTATTGTTATTGTTGTTGGATGAGTGACCGGCCATGGCCGCATCTACGGCGGTGGCTATCATTCGTTGTAGAGCTTGTTCGGGTGTTTCACGGCGTGGTGCACGACGAGGAGGCATTGTTCCTTCAAAACAAAAGAATACCGTTGGTTAGTATTCTAAGTAATACTAACCGTGATATGGAATAAAGATAGAGAGAAAATTTTCCTTGACTCGCCTTAAATTCTTTATGTCATAATGTCGGAACGTTCATATGATTCACCGTAATATAATCCCGGAAATTATATTACCCTGATTCATATGTGCATTCGACATTATTTCATATAGTTAAGGTGGCGTGTCAATCAAATTAAACAACGTGAGATTTAGATGAAATAAGAGTAGATATGAGTAGAAGCGTTCGAGTATAAATGCACAAATAGTCAAGTAATTCCTACTTCAAGTCTATATGCCGGTTATAGTCTAGACTCACCAATGTACCCTATGACTCGGGGTTGACACCAATGAACTCTAAATCCCTACAACCAACGCTCTGATACCATCTGTAGCGACCCGACCAAATCATGTTTAACGGCGCCGACTACTTCGGTCCCGTTGCGTGGTCATAAGTCTTTATTATGACTTTTGACCAAAATATGTCGCATTTATTTTATAAGAAAAAGGATGTTTCAAGTTAACAAATGTAGTTCGAAAGACTAGTTACATTACAATGTTTAACGTACGAATGAAACCTATGCGACACAATTTAAAGTAGTCAAAAGACGCTCCATCTATGCATGTATACTCGACATCCAAGCAAGTATCAAAAAGAGTGCGGAAGCATGTATCAAGTAGCTTTCAAGGACCTGAGAAAACATATAGAAAACTGTCAACGAAAACGTTGGTGAAATCATAGGTGTTTTAGTAAACGTTGCATTTGAACCACAAGATTTAATATAATATGATTATCTAAATCATTTGCATTCCAAAGTTGTTATTTGTTTCGCAGGCACCCAATTATCAAACTTAACTGTTTTGCACCCTTCGTGTAGTGTTAGAACATACACTAGACCCGAAAATATATTTCATCCGCTAACGGTAGCGAACCGTCCGAATGAGGCTCGTCAAACCCATGTGATCACATAATATAAGTTCACGTTTACACCCTGCAAGTGTAACCAATGATAATTGAATTGAGGCTTTTTGTTCAAACCCGTACGTGGAATGTTCGTTTTCGTACTTGTGTTCAAAGTGTAAAAGTATGATACGTATATGTTTCTCATCCCATAGTTTAAAGCATAAAAGTTGTTTGAAGGATGGGACTATGATCTCACCTTGAGTGCACGTATGAAAAGTACTTCACAAAGTAACGTGTGCGAAGGATAGTGCTAGTCTTGACCTAAACCAATAGGTCGTATCAATAACGGTAAATACGATAGGTCAAAGATGTTTAATTAGTCCTATGGCTCGTTACGACTCGATTATGTAGCATGTGAATCAAATTGTCAAGTTTCATGCAAGATACAAGTACAGAAACAAGTTAGGAAGGTTGCATAATCATTTGGTTAAGTTTGAGAAAAAGTCAAACTTTGGTCGGTCAAAGTCAACGAAAGTCAACACGTTCGGGTCGGGTCCCGAACTATTTTTCTGAGGTTTTTATTCATATATAATCATGTTAGAACAAGTCTCATGTGAATCGGAGGTCCATAGTGTGCCAAACATTTTTCGTATTTTGACCAAAGAGGTCAGAAACTGGACACGGCTTAGGCCGCGCCGCGGCCCCAAATTGTCGCGCCGCGACAATACACGGGAACTGGTACCTGGTCAGTCTCAAATGTCCAAGTCTGAATTCCAAACACTTTTAAGCATAACTCGCAAACCGCTAATACTTAGAACTCGTATCTTATATCGTTAGAAAGGTAATTTGACAAAGAACACATCTAAATACATTTCACCAACCAAAAATGTTATTTGTAACAATCGGCTTTCCAAAGTAAATGATCAATTAATGCACACATTTAATACACAAATTTGATAAGTGCACATTTATGATTCGGGCATTTAATGCATACATATAACATGCCGTTTTGTAGGTAATCGAGCATACAATACAACTAACTACTTACTAACTACAATTGATGTCATTCAATGCATCAAATATTCATTTCAAGCTTATCAAACCCTAACCCGAATTCACCAAAATCACTAATCAAGTTTATGGAGTTTTCTCAAGCAACCTACACATCAATTTGAAGCTAGTAATACTAGGAACACATTTAATACATGCATTTATAACATTTAACAACATTCAAACAACCAAATCACCAAATCAAACACACCAAAGTTCATACTCAAGCTAGTTACTTCAAATAACGAAATCGAACATATAAATCATATATTCATGTTAGACTTGAGCCATAGACACTAATTAACAACTTTATAAGTTCAAAAATATCAAGAACACAAAATCTAGTGATTTTACAAAAGTTACCCAAACTTGATGAAGTCGGTATGGAATCGAAGAGGAAGTTGCAAGGATTTCAAATATGTAATTTGTTTTGCAAGACACCCGCTAGCTTGGATTTAGATGATGATTACTTGTTTGAGAAATTGCGAGAAAATATGGAAGTAGAAGAAGAAAAGGGAAAATGAAAAAGAAAAGATGGGGGTGGGGGTTGACTAGTCAAAGGCTAGTCACCTCTTTGGCATTTTGGCGAAACTAGTCCCTCAAGTTCGGTTGCGGGTGCGTGAATTACCTAGACGAGATATTTTTAAAACACGTATTAACGGGAGATGTTATAAACATATAACGGGATTTAAATAGTTAAACGGAAAAGTAAACGGAAAAAGGCGAGATGTTACAGTCTAGACACATTTTACTGCATTGACTGCATGAATAGTGTATAGACAAAATTCATATCTTAGCGTATCTGACAATTCATATCTTAGTGTATCTGTTACTGTAGACCTTGCCTGATATCTCTCGTAAATTTCTCCTTAATTTAAGGGATCCTGGTACTATATATATCTATGCAAATTATGCATTGAGAATACCATCTAACTATCAATTGATGCCACTAAACTCTTCATACCAAAAAAAAAATCTTTCCTGAGATCGTTTAAGATGGCCTCTACGAATCGGCCAAGTTCCTCTGACTCCGAAGACAGCGTGACAGGAGCACACCAACCAATCAACTACCGTGATTACTGGAGAAAATGGGGATGGGTTCGCGACATACTCACCCTATGGAGAAAGGAAGAAGGTACTCCATATCATGAATCAAATCTACCACCTAACCTTGGAGTACTTGACCCGCTCACCGGCGAACCCGTTCGCAATACCGTTTATACCATATTTGCAAGAATTTTTCGTCTTGAAACGACCATTAATGGAACTAGAGAAGATATCCGACCTCTACCTCACATTGATAAACAACTCGGGTTAGTAGAAGAAGTTAGAGAACTCCGAGCTCGAGTATTAACTTTAGAGAGCACGGTATACAATTTGCAATCATCAACAGTATCACCAACACCAGTAACATCACCAGCCTTAGCACCAAGGGCACCAGTACCACCAACAACCCAAGTTTCAACAACCCATGCCTCAACATCTCATTCTGTACCTCGAGTATAATTATCATTCCACAAATCATTCTACATCATTTATCTTCGTTCGACATGACGATTATGTAAACTCTAATGTTTTAGAGATTATGTATCATAGTTCTAATCGTAAATCTGATGAGTTTAATATCACATTCTCATTAAATCCATAATTACATCTGAAGAAAATATATATGTAAATATATTTTCATAAAGATTGTGATTAAAAATTCTTTCGTACAAACTGTTAATGGTAAAAATATTTTAACGGGTAGGTAATACCCGAGAAATATTTAAGATTTCACATTAATAAGTTACATTGTACAGTCTTCGAATCTGATTCAACGGTCGATTACCATCCTACCTACATCTATCGATATACGAATCCGTTCACCACAGAATAACCATTTTCATTCAAATTCAATTTCATATTTGGATTTTTACTTACCAGAATCCAACAAGTGGCATAATGAAGAAAACATGGAACAAAATAAAATTTCCTAGAAACAGACGAATTAACTAATTGAAATATTGTTAAGAATCCACGCTAACTGTTTCTAGCTAACTGGTTACATTTTATTTTCCGCAATTTAATTATCGCAATTTATATTCTCGCAATTTTATTCATCGTCATTTAATTTCTGTTATTTACTTTACGCACTTTATTTATCGTCATTTATTTTCTGTTATCCATTTTACGCACTTTAAATATCGGGACACGTATACAAGGTTTTGACATATCATATCGACGCATCTATATATATTATTTGGAATCACCATAGACACTCTATATGCAGTAATGATCGAGTTCTCTATACAGGGTTGAGGTTGATTCTCAAATAATATATATACTTTGAGTTGTGATCGAGTCTGAGACATGTACACGGGTCACGATATTTATTAATTAATTCGAATATTATATATTAAACTATATATGAATTACTGGACTGTTACTGTGGACTATCAACTGTGGACTACCAACACTGGACAATTAAAATGAATTAAACTATTGATTATAACATATGAAACTAAACAATTCTTCAAGTTTGCCACTTGATTTCATTTTAAACCCCATTCGTATCATCACAATTACAATCTACGTTCAAACCTTTCATGATTCTTGAAAACACCTCAATCGATAGGATGAATCAACCGCACTTCATCTACGGAAGAAAAGATTTATGCATCTAGTTATGCACCTGAGAAACTCACAGCAACTGAGTAAAAGTTTAACACGTAGCCGCGTCAGATCCTTTGGCATTTATTACCAAAAAAATAACTTTGCGATTCCTTTCCAAAGTAGCAAATTTTGTCACAGCTCCAGCAAGTCAACTTCGACTTTTCGTTCAGAACAACCTTATTATAACCTTGATATATATGTGTACTCTTTTATTGTTACCAGGGAACCTTTTATATTCCACCATATTACCGTCAGCGTTTAATCATCTAAAAACACAATTCTCTTGAAATCACCTCGGATCGATAACCAATGATTCAGATATGGTAGCAGTAAATGTAGAGGAATCGACAATCAGTACTTTGAAAAATCACAGCATATCTACATCAACAGTTATATGTATAACATTTATCTCTTAGAATAATGACCTTAATTGTCGGAAGTTTGATGATAGAGAATAGTACGTTGGAAAAGCTCAGAAAAATTGGAACTGGAAAACGAATTGAGATAACCACGAATGAGACCATGGACAAATACAAGGACCAAACCCTATATTCAAAAAAATCCAGGTAATTCTGGATCCAATGAAACCTTCAACGAATATCTTGCTCTTTACTCTAAACCCTTGCGGATAATAGTTCCTATCATCCTTCGATATTAGAAATTCCAAGATATCATCGTATCTTTCATTATAAATATCCTCCATATTTCTGAAGATATTTTCATAACTATTCTTATCTGAAATCAGTAAACTCTTCGTGCTATCAGTTTTACATCATATAGAAACTATTAGTTTCTATATTCTGTTAACTTTCGAGTTTAAAATATGAATGTTTTTGAAGTAGTGTTAGGAACTGATGCATGAGTTAGTATAATATAATGACACTTGATCAACGTGATTATATTACAGTAAGTCATGCTGAGTTTCTAAATGGAACGTGATGATTCACAGATCATAACGTCATCATGTGCCATGTTACATAACTCTTTCATCTTACTTAACTCCGGAACAAATCAAGAAAATGTATTCTTGATGGTTCTATCTTTCGTGATGTTGATAAATTTGAAAATCAAATCATGCTATCACGTTCCTTCTTGCTTAGAACATTATAATCATTCGAGACTCTATATCTACAAATTTTGGACCATTAATCGCTTGACTTGAAGTCGGGAAGAGAAAACAAAAGAATGAATCTCCGAAATAGAAATGGGGGTATAAATCACAGCAAATAGGAGAGAGCATTAACTGTGAATGACAATGATTATTAAAGACAAAAGCAGGGACTTTGAAATTTAAAGGAAAATATAAAGCCCAACAACAACACCGAAATTACAAACTGTGGATATCAGTGCGTATAGCAATATAAAGACACAGGAGGATTATAAATACAATAATCCCTAGAGCATAGTAGAAATAAACAGATTCTTCCGGTGGGAGTTGAAAAAGAAGAACGATCATTGCGATAGTCAGAATAAGAACAAGGATTAGAACCGGATTAAGCATTATTATAATCTCTTGGATATATGAACTGAGAAAGAAGGTATAGAAGTGGTGGAAACTAATGGAACGGAAAAGGTAAATTTATAATGGAAATATCAGACAGAGTAATCGAGGCAGATCACCATATTTAATTATAGAGATCTTAATTTCCTTATTCATCGAAGAATCAAATCTTATAGATTACGAAGATTTTCTCTAAATCCTTGAATTCCGGAATTCAACCCTTTACGTCAAAAGCTATGACGCACCATATCTTCTAAATTCAACCATGACTAGTCAAAAGTTATGATGAAACATGTCTTTCTCATTTCACTATTTGGTGATAACCTCACTCGTACTCTTCGAGTAATCGAATTATCTTATCCCTATTACTCAACAGTAATAAAATTCTATTTATCAGCTCAAATTCGTCATGAAAATATTTTTAATGTTAGCTATGACGACCTCACTCAAATTTCGGGACGAAATTTCTTTAACGGGTAGGTACTGTGATGACCCGGGAATTTCTGACCAAATTTAAACTTGAATCTTATATGATTTCGACACGATAAGCAAAATCTGAAATGTTGAATCTCAAATATTTTGAAATGTTTTCATTTATGCAAATACCCTTTGACCATGCCTGACGATTCACGAACATTTATGTGTATATAAGTATGTATATATAATATATAATTGTTAAATTGAAAACGTTAACAAAGTATTATAGATGTAATACTTTACATGAACGCATTTTGTCCCAGAATAAGTTTAATTTTCAATGGGATAAAAGATATTTACAAAGTCCCTTATGGACCATGTTATTGTTATGATCTCTGTTACGAGGCCCACGATTGATTTGAGAAATCGTTTCTTTTTACGGTATTTGGAATAAACGGTAAGGTAATTTAAAAGTAAGAATAAAAGTGTCAACCAACAATAACTAGACCAAAATGTGGTGGAGAACTAAATTTCATAATATCTAATTGATTTAGTTTCAAACGTATGAAAACGTTTCTCGATATAATAGAATTTGATTAATAAAATGTCTTTGTTTAAATAACGTAAGTTGATTATACAATATGTTGTAATATTAATCATTAGAATTAAATATATAAATAACTTGCAACATATATTTAAAATGTGATGATATTATATATATATATATATATATATATATATATATATATATATATATATATATATATATATATATATATATATATGAATTCAGTACATAAATTATATTTTATATATTATAATACACATAAAATTTATAAAAAATAAAGATTCAACATGTTATAAAATTGTAATATTAAAAGTAATTACAAATTTAAAATATAGTTGTTGTAGTAATATTATTATTACTATCAAAATATATATCAATATTAATATTATTATTATTGTAAATTATATAAGTTATATATATGGAATTTGATATAAATTGATATAGTATTATTATTATTATCATTATTAATATTATTGTTATTATTAATAATATTAGTATAATCAGTATTATTATAATTGTTATACATTTTATGGTAAATGTTATTTTCACCTTTAGTAATAATATTATTATTACTATTATATTATTATTAATAAGATTAATTATAATTATTTATAAAAATAAAAGAGATATACAAATAAGGATATAAATACACATAGATATATACTGAAATATATATAGGCCGATATATATATATATTAGGAATCAGTATTAATATTATAAATATTATAAAGATAATTATTATTATTAGTTTTATGTATTATTCTTATTAATATTAATTATTAATATCAATTAATTAAAAATAGAATATGTATATATCTGAATAAACCAAATCAGTTACACATCAAGATCTTTCTTTGTTTTCTGTCCCTAATCCTATTCCAGAAATGAATTAAATTGCAGAAGTATCCAAATTTTGTTACCCATCACCATCCTGCTTTATTTCTTTTTCTTCTTCTTTGTTTTCTGTCTGATGTACTACTTGTCGACTGCAATTTTTATATAAAAATCGGTCAAGTCAGTTGGAAGAGAGTCATTCCATTTCCTTTTCATTATCATTACCTATTACCAACTACAAGCAATCCAAATTTTCGAATTTAATTCAAAAACATACCCTGAAGTTGGCGACGGGTCATGTTCCTGAAAAATTCTTGCCATAAATCGATTTTTGACGAATTTCAAAAATGTAAAATTGCAGTCTTGTTGGGAATACATTAATCAAACTACCTGTAAGTTTTCAAGTTCCAACTCTTTCTATTAAGCACGAATTTTTCGAGTCAAAGATTAATTTTTAAAAGTCAAACGTAGGTTCTTTGATCAAATTGAAGTTTTAGAAGTTATATTAGTTGAAATTAATGACTCATAAGGTTTCTATAGATGATTTAAAACATGGTTCATGTTGTAACAATTGGCCAAATCGTTATAGAAATCGAAATCAAATATTTTTTTTAAAAGCCTGCGAAGAACACAGACCTCTGTTGGGTCTGTTTTTTTTTTTTTTTTTTTTTTTTTTTTTTTTTTTTTGCGTTTGATTACATTAAATCACCATACATTTATGAATCATATCTGCTTAATTTAAGATGTTTTGAAACAACAATTAATTTGTGTTTAAGTGGGGATTCGATCTGTGTAGGATTTCAGAGGTGAAGATGATGAACGTGAAAAATTACGGGATATAATAAATAGGAGTAAATATAAAACAGATAAACAATCACAGCAGAGTGGTAAGGGGTGTTGTCGGGGAATAGGAGGTTGCAGGTTCGAGTCCCTGTAGAGACAGTATATTTTTGGCAAACCTTCTCTTGAAGGTAGTTTATTCTTTATTTATCTATTATCATTATTATTATCATTTTCTTTTATTATTATTATTATTATTGTTATTATTATTATTATTATTATTATTATTATTATTATTATTAATATTACAAGTATCATTATTGCTATTAAGAATACGATTTAGATTATTGTTACTATATATTCATTAATATTAATATTATTATTGTTATCTATATCAAAATCAGTAAATGTAGTTTTATTTAAGAATCTTATAATTATTAATTTTATCAATATAGGCAATACTATTAGCAATATGATTATGATTATTATTATTATTATTAATAGAATGATACAGATTATTATTATTTTCATTAATATTAGTACTTGCATAATTTTATAATTATTAGTATAATTAATATCTTGCAAGTATTATTATTAATATCATTATTATTATTATCATTAATAGAGTTATTATTAACATAAGTATATTATTAATGTTATTATCATTATTATTATTATTTTTTGTACTAATATTAACTTAATATAATTTGAACTACCATTTGAGAAACAAATGAAATACATAAATATATATATATTTAACACATATAACATCACACAATATTGTATTATATAAAAGGAACATATGAAATATAAATATATGATTAATATAAAACCAATATCATTCATAAGTTACATATATAGACTTATTCGACTACGATTGTGTGTATTAATATATATACGCAAATGATATAGGTTCGTGAATCCGAGGCCAACCCTGCATTGTTCAGTTTGTCTAATGTCGTCATATGTATTTTTACAACAAAATACATTAGGTGAGTTTCATTTGATTCCCTTTTACTCGTTACATTTTTGGGACTGAGAATACATGCAAATACTTTATTAACTGTTTTACAATATTTATATGCGTGAGTTTCATTAATCCCTTTTTAAATGCTTTCGCAATATATTTTTGGGACTGAGAATGCATGCGCTTTTATATAAATGTTTTACGAAATAGACACAAGTAATCGAAACTACATTATATGGTTGAATGATCGAAATCGAATATGCCCCTTTTTATTAAGTCTGGTAATCTAAGAATTAGGGAACAGACACCCTAATTGACGCGAACTCTAAAGATAGATCTATCGGGCCCAACAAGCCCCATCCAAAGTACCGGATGCTTTAGTACTTTGAAATTTATATCATATCCGAAGGAGGATCCCGGAATGATGGGGATATTCTTATATGCATATTGTGAATGTCGGTTATCAGGTGTTCAATCCATATGAATGATATTTTTGTCTCTATGCATGGGACGTATGATTATGAGAAATGGAAGTATGAAATCTTGTGGTCTATTAAAATTATGAAATGATTCTTTATGATAAACTAATGAACTCACCAACCTTTTGGTTGACACTTTAAAGCATGTTTATTCTCAGGTACGAAAGAAATCTTCCGCTGTGCATTTGCTCATATTAGAGATATTACTTGGAGTCATTCATGACATATTTCAAAAGATGTTGCATTCAAGTCGTTGAGTTCATCAAGATTATTATTAAGTCAATTATATTTGGATATATTATGAAATGCTTTACATGCCTGTCAACTGTCGATGTAACGAAAGTTTGTCTTTTAAAAATGAATGCAATGTTTGTAAAATTTATCATATAGAGGTCAATTACCTCGCGATGTGATCAACTGTTGTGAATCGTTTGTAATCGATATGGACTTCGTCCGGATGGATTAGGACGGGTCCTTTCACTTCCAATCTTGTAAGGTGATCATCCAACCTCAAGAAATCTTTGTTTCTTACAGTAGGTTATCATTCTAATACAAGGTAATAATCATATTCAAATTTTGGTTCAATTTCTATAACTATAACAATCTTATTTCAAGTGATGATCTTACTTGAACTTGTTTTTGAAATACCCCATCCTAATCCATCCGGACGAAGTCCATTTCGATTATAAACGATTCACAATAGTTGGTTACATTGCGAGGTACTTGACCTCTATATGATACATTTTTACAAACATTGCATTCGTTTTTAAAAGACAAACTTTTATTTCATTGAAAGTTGACAACATGCATACCATTTCATAATACATTCAACTACAATTGACTTAATCATAATTTTGATGAACTCAACGACTCGAATGCAACGTCTTTTGAAATATGTCATGAATGACTCCAAGTAATATCTCTAATTGAGCAAATGCACAGCAGAAGATTTCTTTCATACCTGAGAATAAACATGCTTAAAGTGTCAACCAAAAGGTTGGTGAGTTCATTAGTTTATCATAACAATCATTTCATAATTTTAATAGACCACAAGATTTCATATTTTCATTTCTCATAAACATACGTCCCATGCATAGAGACAAAATTATCATTCATATGGATTGAACACCTGGTAACCGACATTAACAATATGCATATAAGAATATCCCCATCATTCCGGGATCCTCTTTCGGACATGATATAAATTTCGAAGTACTAAAGCATCCAGTACTTTGGATGGGGCTTGTTGGGCCCGATAGATCTATCTTTAGGATTCGCGTCAATTAGGATGTCTGTTCCCTAATTCTTAGATTACCAGACTATAAAGGGGCATATTCGGTTTAATAATCCATCCATAGAATGTAGTTTTACTTACTTGTGTCTATTTCGTAAAACATTTATAAAAGCAGCGCATGTATTCTCAGTCCCAAAAATATATATTGCAAAAGCATTTAAAAAGGGAGCAAATGAAACTCACGCATATAATTATTGTAAAACAGTTAATAAAACATTTGCATGTATTCTCAGCCCCAAAAATGTAAAGAGTAAAAGGGAAGTAATGAAACTCACTATCCAATATTTTGTAGTAAAAATATTCATACGGCGATTCTGAACAATGCAGGGTTGGCCTCGGATTCACGAACCTATATCATTTGTATATTTATTAATATACATAGTTGTAATCGAACAATATATATAACTTTATTAGTTTTATCCCTCTTTATATTAGTAGTATATATATGTTTCATATATTCATTTTGTATATAATATTAATTTTTATTATGTTATATGTATAAAATATATCATTTTATTAAATATTTATTAATACATTATATAGTTCTAGTACATCTATACAAAATGTTATTTTATAATTACTTGATGATTATGATAGCACAGGTTTTATTCAAAAATTATGTATCCTATATATATAGTTTTATTTATTCATATATATAAGTATATATATTTGTATATATATAAACATTGGTTACATTTATAAGTAATAACCTATATCTATACATACTATTTTACTATTAATCCATATTAAGCTATATATATATTTATACATCATTCTCATTTATAGTCGTAATATATTCTGTACCTTAATATATGCCAAGTTTTTATGTAACTAACATTTACACCTTAAGGTTATATCAGTCGTTATATATTAAAAATAAGTTCATTTAGAGTTTAACTTTATGAGTTTTCTATACATCAATATATATGTATATGTTACATATAACTATATATTTTTACTCATCTCAAACCCTAATCTTCAAACTATCTTATTATATTATCTAATATTTATTATAAACTTTATATATACTAATCAAATTACCTATCATGCTAAATTCACATTTCATAATATTATCCTTAACAATTACAATAATAATAATAATGTAACAATGATAATAATAGTAGTAATAATAATAATAATAATAATAATAATAATAATAACAAATGTTCGTAATATTTAATAATAATAATAATAATACTAATAACGATTATAGTTCTAATAGTTATTGATAATAATGATAATAATAATCATCCTCATAGTATTCATAATAATTAAATAATGATCATGGTAACAATAATAATAATATTAATAATAGTTTGATATGGGAAACTACCTTTAGAAATCCCCTTAAAAAAAATATGCCGCGAGCAGGGCTCGAACCCAAGACCTCTCGTTTCCCCGACACCCTCCTAAACCACTCCTCTGCTTCCTTATTTCTGTTTCAATTTCTAACCTGTTTCTATTTATCTAATTTTCCTGCATTCATCTACTTCTTCTTCTTTATTGTAACCCAATCGGCCAAACTCAAATCAATTTCTAACAATGAGTATAAATTTTAGTTTTTAGACCTTCAACTGAGATAGTATCAATATATATCAGTTATGGAAATAAAAAAAAATTTATATATATACATATCGTTACTGCCTCAGTTCGACGAGAGTAAATAAAAAAAAATTTTGATTTCCAGTTTGATTTCGTTTTGGACGAAATTTATAATACGAAACTTATTTCAAATCACTTTTAGAATCTTTGTGAATCCTCAAAATCTATAGAAACATCTACAAAATTTTGAATTTCATGAAGAACCAAAAAGTTGACTTTTTGATAAAAACAGTTTGACTATCAAATTAACAATCAAAATGACAAATTAAAGCTTGAAAATTTACAGAGAACTTCACTAAATGATCCCTGATAGTTCTGCATTAACAGATTTTGATGATTGATTCGAGATTTAGTTATGGTATAAATGGGTTGCGAAAAAAATAAAATAAAAAAAATTTGTTTCTCTCTTTCTGATCCAACTTCTCGATTGGCAGTGATGGTTATAAATCATACGAACGATCAATTTTATGCAGTAAGATGATTTGATTGAAATTTTGTATGTGAGTGTGTAACCTCGACCAACATTCACGAGGGGTTAGAAAAAGCAGAGAAAATAGGAAAAAAATTAATAATATAGAAATAAAGATGATAGATATAGGTATCACGCGTATATCTATTTGAATATCTTATATTATTATTTTTTTTATTATTAAATAAATATTAATAATAAAAATATTAATTTTAACAATAATAATATTGATAAGATACTAAAATAATAATCAAAGAAAAATAATAATGATACAACTAATATCATGATGATATTAATAATAACAAAAAAATAATACTTTTAATAAGTCTAATAATAATTAATAATAATAATAACTAATAATATTTAAAGTATAATTAAATTATAATTTTTATCATTCTTATAATAATTTTTATATTTGAAATCTTCATTTTAATAATCAGAACTTTAAAATTATAATTGTAACCGTAATAAAATAATAATATCAATATTACCAATATTGATATTAATATCAATAATAATAATGAATGAAATAAATAATTTTATTATAACAACTATACTCTTATCTTGTAATTATATTTAATATTAATATTACCGTTTATTAATTATGTAATATTTAATAATTACATCATTCACTTTATGGTAGCATTCGTTGAATATTTGATACTATTACATATATATATATATATATATATATATATATATATATATATATATATATATATATATATATATATATATATATATATATATATATATATATATATATATTTTAATATAACAATTTTATATTATATGATAACATTTATTTAATATTGGTATATTTTATATATATTACAAATATTTATTAATGAAAATCATATATATATATATATATATATACATATTTATTTACAATCAATTGTTCGTGAATCGTAGGGCACAGTCAAAGGGTAACTGATTACATGAACACATTTCAAAGTTTTTGAGATTTCAAAATAACAGACTTTGCTTATCGTGTCTGAATCATATAAAGATTAAGTTTAAATTTAGTCGGAAATTCCCGGGTCGTTACAGTTTTCGTGTCATGATTCTGCTTCAAGAACTTCGAACCATCCAAGGATCCTGATAATGCTAAAAACGAACATATATTTCATAGCATTATTCCTCAAGAAAGACAAGCTTTTAGTTGCAATTGTTCTATTTACAAGTGATATTCGTTTAAATAATAAAAGGTGAAGACAAAAGACAGATTCGACGAATTGAAGACGCAAACGACCAAAAAGCTCAAAAGTACAAAATACAATCCAAGAGGTTCCAATTATTGATAAGAAACGTCTCGAAATTACAAGAATACAAGATTCAAAACGCAAAGTACAAGATATTAAATTGTACGAAAGGACGTTCGAAAATCCAGAACCGGGACCAGAGTCAACTCTCAACGCTCGACGCAACGGACTAAAAATTACCAGTCAACTATGCACATAAATATAATATAATATTTAAATAATTCTTATAATTATTTAATATATTATATTATTTATAAAACCGTCGGCAGAAGAAAACAACCAAATATGAGCCTCCCCAGCTGGCCATGCGATCGCATGGCCTGGAAGGCATAAATCCATGCGATCGCATGAGCCCCAGTTCCAGCCCACATGCCTATAAAAATCGAGCTTTGGTGCACCACAAAATCCATCTATCTTTCTCTTCTCTCAATATATACGTAATATATATATATATATATATATATATATAATTTATATTTTAATTTTAATTTTAATTTTAATTATAATTCTAATAATAAGGGTATGTTAGCGAATGTTGTAAGGGTGTAAGTTGAAATTCTGTCCGTGTAACGCTACACTATTTTTAATCATTGTAAGTTATGTTCAACCTTTTTAATTTAATGTCTCGTAGCTAAGTTATTATTATGCTTATTTAATCCGAAGTAATCATGATGTTGGGCTAATTACTAAAATTGGGTAATTGGGCTTTGTACCATAATTGGGGTTTGGACAAAAGAACGACACTTGTGGAAATTAGACTATGGGCTATTAATGGGCTTTATATTTGTTTAACTAAATGATAGTTTGTTAATGTTAATATAAAGATTTACAATTGGGCGTCCCTATAAATTACCATATACACTCGATCGGACACGATGGGCGGGGTATTTATATGTACGAATAATCGTTCATTTAACCGGACACGGGAATGGATTAATAGCCACTAGAATAATTAAAACAGGGGTGAAATTATGTACAAGGACACTTGGTATAATTGATAACAAAATATTAAAACCTTGGGTTACACTCAGTCGACATCCTGGTGTAATTATTAAACAAAGTATTAAAATCTTGTTACAGTTTAAGTCCCCAATTAGTTGGAATATTTAACTTCGGGTATAAGGATAATTTGAAGAGGACACTCGCACTTTATATTTATGACTGATGGACTGTTATGGACAAAAACCAGACGGACATATTAAATAATCCAGGACAAAGGACAATTAACCAATGGGCATAAAACTAAAATCAACACGTCAAACATCATGATTACGGAAGTTTAAATAAGCATAATTCTTTTATTTCATATTTAATTTCCTTTATTTTATATTTAATTGCACTTCTAATTATTGCATTTTTATTTATTGTTATTGTATTTAATTGCACTTTTAATTATCGTACTTTTTAATTATCGCAAGTTTATTTTATCGCACTTTTATTATTCGCAATTTCATTATCGTTATTTATTTTACGCTTTAATTTAATTCTTGTATTTATTTATTATTTTACATTTGGTTTTAACTGCGACTAAAGTTTTAAAATCGACAAACCGGTCATTAAACGGTAAAAACCCCCCTTTATAATAATAATATTACTTATATATATATTTGTATTTTTATAAAAGTAAACTAATATAGCGTTAAGCTTTGTTTAAAAAGATTCCCTGTGGAACGAACCGGACTTACTAAAAACTACACTACTTTACGATTAGGTACACTGCCTATAAGTGTTGTAGCAAGGTTTAAGTATATCCATTCTATAAATAAATAAATATCTTGTGTAAAAATGTATCGTATTTAATACTTTTTTCCTGTAAAAATATAGGCTATTTTATATACTACTCTGCTAAAACATCAAGTATTTTTGGCGCCGCTGCCGGGGAATCTCTTAAACGCCGGAAGCGCAACGCTAATATAAAAAAAAAAAAAAAAGATTTTTAGTTTACTTTTATTAAAATTCGTTTTTATAAAAATACGTTTTAAATATTCGAAAAAAAAACAAAAATATAAATATATTTTTTTTAGAGTTTGGTAAATATTTAAGTTTTATAAAGTTTCTTTATTTCTATTTTTTTTATTTTGTAAAAATATAAGTTTTATTTAATTAATAAATATATTTTATAATTTACAGCAAAAACAGAAAAAAAAGAAAAAAAATTATTAATTCTGCCTGTACTGTAGCAGCCCACTCTATGGCCCGAAACCCTAGCCCATGCGATCGCATGGCTGGGCAACTGAGGACTCATGCGATCGCATGAGCCCATCTGACACGCCAGACTGCAGCCTGCATTAATTACGGATTATAATTATTATTATTATATTTAAACCCTAATTAGGGTTATATATTATATATATTAATTTAGTTTTTATTACTAATTTGTATTTTTAGTTTAATTAGTTTATTTAAATTGTAAAATTAATAGTTTTAATAAATAAATAATATAAAAATAATATTTTTATAAAAAATTGTACTTTTTACAACTTTTTGTATATTTTTATATTTTGTCCCTTTTTAATCGTTTTAGCGTAACTTTTGTATTTTTCGCTCATATTTAGTTTTAATTCATAGTCTTTGCCATAGTTATTTTTACTTATAGAATTTTTAGGCTTTGTCGTAGAATTCCTTAAGTGCTTTTTCTTTAGACTAAGATTTAAGTGCTTTAGAATTTTGCGAAAAAGTTTTTAGATTTTAGTACCTTTTTAAGTTATTTCCATTTGGGATTTTAGTTTTTCCTATAAGCTTTAATATTTTTAGACATCTTTTACCTATGTATCAATTATCATTCCAATTAGTAATCTCAATTTGCGATTATAATTTTAAGTTAGTTGTAGTAATAAGGTTAGGTTAGTCAAGTATTTTTAAGTTTTATAAGTCTCTTTTATTTTTCTGTCACCTTTTATTTTTCAACCATTTTTCTTTTTCGACCTTTTTCGACGAACTCTTTTTCTTTCTTATTTCTCGCTATTCTAGTTTTAGGACATAGATTTTTATTCTACTTCTTATCTAAATTTCTTAAAATTACGAAAATTTATTTTAAGTGGTTAAATTGATAGACATCAAAATTTTCTGGTTCGTAGTAATAGTTGGATTTGTACGTGGACCGGGTTATTGGAGCTAAACAGTCCTCAATTATATTGAGACCAAACGAATCCTGCCCCTCTGCTGCATCTTTTGGCTATTCGAAACGTGGGCAAAATCAGAAAAGTCTATTGATTGGATAACTTATTATAATTTTTCTAACCTTTTAAAAACTAATAGGATATTCAGTGAATGCACCGAGCAAGACGTTCACCACCTTTTGTACGTTCACCACCTGTAACTAGATCAAGACATTTAGCAAATATTACTGCCGTTGATTTTTCTTTAGAATCGTCATCCAGTCGACCAAGTACTCCAGTTTAAATTTCCGATAATCCATTTTTTGAACCCGACCTCACAATTGAGAATCCGGAGAATATTCAGGAACGATTCGTAGATCCAGAACCACTAAACTTTCCTCCGGAACCACCAATCATTCCAACAGAGATTGTTGAGGAACGAACCATTAAATCAGAATCCTCTAGTGATTCCGATTCAACAAATTCAATTATGGAGAATCTGGAACCTTTAAGTATGGAAGACCGAATGAGAGCTAAACGCACTGGCCAAGGTCACGCAATTACTCATCCAGACATTAATGCGCCAGATTATGAAATCAAAGGACAAATTCTACACATGGTGACTAATCAATGCCAATTTAGTGGTGCGCCGAAGGAAGATCCAAATCAACATCTACGTACCTTTAATAGGATCTGCACACTATTTAAAATCCGAGAAGTGGAGGATGAACAGATATATCTCATGTTATTTCCCTGGACTTTAAAGGGAGAAGCCAAATGAAATGTCCCGTTCTTATTGATTAAAAACGTTCCATATTAATTGATTTCGTTGCGAGGTTTTGACCTCTATATGAGACGTTTTTCAAAGACTACATTCACTTTAAAACAAACCATAACCTTTATTTCATCAATAAAGGTTTAAAAAGCTTTACGTAGATTATTAAATAATGATAATCTAAAATATCCTGTTTACACACGACCATTACATAATGGTTTACAATACAAATATGTTACAACAAAATAAGTTTCTTGAATGCAGTTTTTACACAATATCATACAAGCATGGACTCCAAATCTCGCCCTTATTTAAGTATGCGACAGCGGAAGCTCTTAGTATTCACCTGAGAATAAACATGCTTTAAACGTCAACAAAAATGTTGGTGAGTTATAGGTTTAACCTATATATATCAAATCGTAACAATAGACCACAAGATTTCATATTTCAATACGCATCCCATACATAGAGATAAAAATCATTCATATGGTGAACACCTGGTAACCGACATTAACAAGATGCATATATAAGAATATCCCAATCATTCCGGGACACCCTTCGGATATGATATAAATTTCGAAGTACTAAAGCATCCGGTACTTTGGATGGGGTTTGTTAAGCCCAATAGATATATCTTTAGGATTCGCGTCAATTAGGGTGTCTGTTCCCTAATTCTTAGATTACCAGACTTAATAAAAAAGGGCATATTCGATTTCGATAATTCAACCATAGAATGTAGTTTCACGTACTTGTGTCTATTTTGTAAATCATTTATAAAACCTGCATGTATTCTCATCCCAAAAATATTAGATTTTAAAAGTGGGACTATAACTCACTTTCACAGAATTTTACTTCGTCGGGAAGTAAGACTTGGCCACTGGTTGATTCACGAACCTATAACAATATATACATATATATCAAAGTATGTTCAAAATATATTTACAACACTTTTAATATATTATGATGTTTTAAGTTTATTAAGTCATCTGTCCTCGTTAGTAACCTACAACTAGTTGTCCACAGTTAGATGTACAGAAATAAATCGATAAATATTATCTTGAATCAATCCACGACCCAGTGTATACGTATCTCAGTATTGATCACAACTCAAACTATATATATTTTGGAATCAACCTCAACCCTGTATAGCTAACTCCAACATTCACATATAGAGTGTCTATGGTTGTTCCGAAATATATATAGATGTGTTGACATGATAGGTCGAAACATTGTATACGTGTCTATGGTATCTCAAGATTACATAATATACAATACAAGTTGATTAAGTTATGGTTGGAATAGATTTGTTACCAATTTTCACGTAGCTAAAATGAGAAAAATTATCCAATCTTGTTTTACCCATAACTTCTTCATTTTAAATCCGTTTTGAGTGAATCAAATTGCTATGGTTTCATATTGAACTCTATTTTATGAATCTAAACAGAAAAAGTATAGATTTATAGTCGGAAAAATAAGTTACAAGTCATTTTTGTAAAGGTAGTCATTTCAGTCGAAAGAACGACGTCTAGATGACCATTTTAGAAAACATACTTCCACTTTGAGTTTAACCATAATTTTTGGATATAGTTTCATGTTCATAATAAAAATCATTTTCTCAGAAGAACAACTTTTAAATCAAAGTTTATCATAGTTATTAATTAACTAACCCAAAACAGCCCGCGGTGTTACTACGACGGCGTAAATCCGGTTTTACGGTGTTTTTCGTATTTTCAGGTTTTAAATCATTAAGTTAGCATATCATATAGATATAGAACATGTGTTTAGTTTATTTTAAAAGTCAAGTTAGAAGGATTAACTTTTGTTTGCGAACAAGTTTAGAATTAACTAAACTATGTTCTAGTGATTACAAGTTTAAACCTTCGAATAAGATAGCTTTATATGTATGAATCGAATGATGTTATGAACATCATTACTACCTTAAGTTCCTTGGATAAATCTACTGGAAAAGAGAAAAATGGATCTAGCTTCAACGGATCCTTGGATGGCTCGAAGTTCTTGAAGCAGAATCATGACACGAAAACAAGTTCAAGTAAGATCATCACTTGAAATAAGATTGTTATAGTTATAGAAATTGAAACAAAGTTTGAATATGATTATTACCTTGTATTAAAATGATAACCTACTGTAAGAAACAAAGATTTCTTGAGGTTGGATGATCACCTTACAAGATTGGAAGTGAGCTAGCAAACTTGAAAGTATTCTTGATTTTATGTAACTAGAACTTGTAAAATATATGAAGAACACTTAGAACTTGAAGATAGAACTTGAGAGAGATCAATTAGATAAAGAAAATTGAAGAATGAAAGTGTTTGTAGGTGTTTTTGGTCGTTGGTGTATGGATTAGATATAAAGGATATGTAATTTTGTTTTCATGTAAATAAGTCATGAATGATTACTCATATTTTTGTAATTTTATGAGATATTTCATGCTAGTTGCCAAATGATGGTTCCCACATGTGTTAGGTGACTCACATGGGCTGCTAAAAGCTGATAATTGGAGTGTATATACCAATAGTACATACATCTAAAAGCTGTGTATTGTACGAGTACGAATACGGGTGCATACGAGTAGAATTGTTGATGAAACTGAACGAGGATGTAATTGTAAGCATTTTTGTTAAGTAGAAGTATTTTGATAAGTGTATTGAAGTCTTTCAAAAGTGTATAAATACATATTAAAACACTACATGTATATACATTTTAACTGAGTCGTTAAGTCATCGTTAGTCGTTACATGTAAGTGTTGTTTTGAAACCTTTAGGTTAACGATCTTGTTAAATGTTGTTAACCCAATGTTTATAATATAAAATGAGATTTTAAATTATTATATTATCATGATATTATCATGTATGAATATCTCTTAATATGATATATATACATTAAATGTCTTTACAACGATAATCGTTACATATATGTCTCGTTTAAAAATCATTAAGTTAGTAGTCTTGTTTTTACATATGTAGTTCATTGTTAATATACTTAATGATATGTTTACTTATCATAGTATCATGTTAACTATATATATATCCATATATATGTCATCATATAGTTTTTACAAGTTTTAACGTTCGTGAATCACCGGTCAACTTGGGTGGTCAATTGTCTATATGAAACATATTTCATTTAATCAAGTCTTAACAAGTTTGATTGCTTAACATGTTGGAAACATTTAATCATGTAAATATCAATCTCAATTAATATATATAAACATGGAAAAGTTCGGGTCACTACAGTACCTACCCGTTAAATAAATTTCGTCCCGAAATTTTAAGCTGTTGAAGGTGTTGACGAATCTTCTGGAAATAGATGGGGGTATTTCTTCTTCATCTGATCTTCACGCTCCCAGGTGAACTCGGGTCCTCTACGAGCATTCCATCGAACCTTAACAATTGGAATCTTGTTTTGCTTAAGTCTTTTAACCTCACGATCCATTATTTCGACGGGTTCTTCGATGAATTGAAGTTTTTCGTTGATTTGGATTTCATCTAACGGAATAGTGAGATCTTCTTTAGCAAAACATTTCTTCAAATTCGAGACGTGGAAAGTGTTATGTACAGCCGCGAGTTGTTGAGGTAACTCAAGCCAGTAAGCTACTGGTCCGACACGATCAATAATCTTGAATGGTCCAATATACCTTGGATTTAATTTCCCTCGTTTACCAAACCGAACAACGCCTTTCCAAGGTGCAACTTTAAGCATGACCATCTCTCCAATTTCAAATTCTATATCTTTTCTTTTAATGTCAGCGTAGCTCTTTTGTCGACTTTGGGCGGTTTTCAACCGTTGTTGAATTTGGATGATCTTCTCGGTAGTTTCTTGTATAATCTCCGGACCCGTAATCTGTCTATCCCCCACTTCACTCCAACAAATCGAAGACCTGCACTTTCTACCATAAAGTGCTTCAAACGGCGCCATCTCAATGCTTGCATGGTAGCTGTTGTTGTAGGAAAATTCTGCTAACGGTAGATGTCGATCCCAACTATTTCCGAAATCAATAACACATGCTCGTAGCATGTCTTCAAGCATTTGTATCGTCCTTTCACTCTGCCCATCAGTTTATGGATGATAGGCAGTACTCATGTCTAGACGAGTTCCTAATGCTTGCTGTAATGTCTGCCAGAATCTTGAAATAAATCTGCCATCCCTATCAGAGATAATAGAGATTGGTATTCCATGTCTGGAGACGACTTCCTTCAAATACAGTCGTGCTAACTTCTCCATCTTGTCATCTTCTTTTATTGGCAGGAAGTGTGCTGATTTGGTGAGACGATCAACTATTACCCAAATAGTATCAAAACCACTTGCAGTCCTTGGCAATTTAGTGATGAAATCCATGGTAATGTTTTCCCATTTCCATTCCGGGATTTCGGGTTGTTGAAGTAGACCTGATGGTTTTTGATGCTCAGCTTTGACCTTAGAACACGTCAAACATTCTCCTACGTGTCACGACCCGGAAAATTTCGACTAATTTTGAACCAAACTCTCGATACGATTTTGTATCTTTGGCACGAAAAGTGAAGTCTGTTAGGTTGGATCTCAACAATTTTGAACTGTTTTATATATTCAATTGACCTCAACCAATCTCGACGATTCACGAACCATTATGTGTAAATAAATATATAAATAAAATTATTATAAATTAAAATATTATATGATTAAAATAAATAAATATAGTTAAATTAAAAATATGGGATTGTTGTGGACATTTTTATCAGCCACTACTTAACAATGGAATACGAAATAATACTCTAATATTGAATGTCGATACATAAAGATCCAAAGAATATGGCTGCTAATTATTGCCACACGTTTTTGTAAACGTAATTAATTATTATTATTTACCAATTTGTGTTGTAATTGGAAACATATATAGTGGTGTTTGTTATCTGTCATAATCCAATCCATTATCAATTATATATGTATTATATGTGTATATAAGGGTTATCATATGCAAAAGGAAGGAGAGTTTCAGCCTCTTCTTGTTTCAACGAGCAGACAACACTATCCATCATCATTCTTTCATTTACTTCATGAATCAAAACCACCAACTATCTTTCATGTTTTTAATTCAACCGTCACTCATCACCATGATCAAACCCGTCACCACCACTTCATTGTTATTATAATCTGTCCAAACATAACCATTAACCACCATCAACCTTTAAATAACACCACCTCCTAACCCCTTAAACCACCATCGGGCTATTATCCTCCACGGCTACCCTAAACCTACACAAACCACTACCACCGAGATCACCACCTTATGAGCAACCACTATCGTCACCCTAAACCCATTTGATCACCACTTTGATACAAACAACCACCTATACACCACCACTCTCACCATTTCCAATTACTATGAACAAACCACTAACAATCACCACCTTCGTTCTCCTTTTTGAAATTACCGGTTAAAACTATTTCTAACTCAAACACCCTCGTTACTATTCTGCAACTACAGCTATTCTTTCTAATGTCATCGTGGACTACAGCTGCTAGAATGGATCCTGGTCGCTGCAACTTTATGTCATGAGAACCAACCCTATGATCGAGCCAAATCTACTAACTTTTCTATTTTCATCAGAACCAAAACACACCTGCTCGAACATGACTCAACACCAACACTGCACCTCCTTCCCCATCTTCATCAAGAACACCACCATCCAACATCAAACCCATTTATATATTTTTTTTCTTTTTCCTATTAGACGGCCCAAACCCAAAAGCAAATCCTTTCGTTTTCAACTGTAACAGCCATGAAACCACCACCGGTTGCCGCCATGTGACTGTTTCTGTTTCAAACCACCAACGAGACCACCATCACTCGAAACCTTGTGGCCTGTTGCTGCACAATATTTGTTTCTGTTCCTGTTCTATTCAAACTAAACCGAAACCCGTCTTGTGTTATGCTTCTGTCCGAAGGATAACAACCCAAGTAAGATGACGGTATGAGAGTAACAATGGATGTAAGATTATGATATATTGATGGTGACGACAACGATGGAGATAAATATTGAGCTGTAAAGTTTATAATAAAAAGATATATTAGCTGGAGATATATTGATGAAACGATATATATTATTTATGGAGATATATTGATGAAACGATATATATAATGAAAAAAAATAGGATGAGCTGTAAAGTTTATCTGTCAAATATATTAGCTGTACCACTAAAAGATACGAGTACCTATAAATCAAATGAAGTTGTTTCTATAATTGGGTTTGCAAGTTGGCCGAGTTTGATTGGGCCGAAATTGATCATATAATTCTGTTGGCCCATTACCGAATGGACTGCCATGTTCCTTGTGGATTGGGCCGAATAGATGATAATATTGGAAAGATAATGAAGAACGTACATATATATGATGATGAATGATGGAGATAAAGGCGATATCATATAGTTGGTGATTTAAAGCGAGGATGATATGAGATGTAAGATTATAATCGTGATAGTTATATGATAATTATGATCACGAATTTATGATTATGATCATGAGTTATAACTTATAATTTATGATTATGATTATGATTTATGATTATGATTATGATTATCAAACGATTATAATTATGATTATGTTATAGGAAGATGATGATAAGTGTACGATGATAAAGAGTAAATGACTAGATTTTGATGGTGATACGGTTATGTTAATGGCGATGAACGAAGTAATAATAATGATTATGATCATAAGTACGATTATGATATTGTTATGATGAAGGAGGAGTTTAGGTTGTTATCGGGTTAGCGGGACGTCGCGGGTTCAAACCCGGACTTAGGAAACTCGTTAGGGCTACTTCCTTAAGGTAGTTATTTATCTAATTATTATTATTATTATTATTATTATTATTATTATTATTATTATTATTATTATTATTATTATTATTATTATTATTAGTATTATTAAAATTATTATTAAAAATATCATTAATATTATTATTATTATCATTTTTATTAAAAACTATCATTTATATTAAAAGTATTATCATTACTATTATTATTATCATTATTAGAAAGATTATCATATTTATCAAAATTATTATTATTACTATCATTATTATTATTTTGAAATTAATATTATTATTTTCATATTATCAATATTATTATCATAATAACTATTATTATTATTATTGTAAAATAAAACAACTTTTAGTTATTATTATTATCAATATTATTTTGTCAAATAACTATTAGTTATGTAAAGATATATTTACTACATATAACATAACTATATTAATATTTTAATAATAAATATTAATAAATCTAACTTATTAGGGTTTTAATGAAACACTTAATTAAGATAACAATTATATCACTATTAATTTGTAAATTCGTTCGATTATAATTATATGTGTTAATATATATATAAATGATATAGGTTCGTGAATCCGAGACCAACCCTATATTTGTTCAAAGACGTCATATGTATTTTTACTACAAAATACATTATTGTGAGTTTCATTTGCTCCCTTTTTAATTGCTTTTTCAATATATATTTTTGGGCTGAGAATACATGCGCTGCTTTTATAAATATTTACGAAATAGACACAAGTACTTAAAAATATATTCTACGTTGAGTTGTACCACTGGCATATTTCCCTGTAGCTTGGTAACTACTATTTACATGGGTATTGTAAACGCGAATCCTGTTGATAGATCTATCGGGCCGGACAACCCCAACCGGACTGGACGACCAGTATTCAACGGTTGCACAGTACTTCGTTTTGGTGACTACACTTGGTACAGTGTAGGGAGATTTCATAATAAAGGGAATATGCGACGTTGATTAAATGTTAAGTATGGTTACCAAGTGCTCAACTACTTAGAATGCTTTACATACACTTGCGAGTGTATTATGTTTATGATTATGAAATCATGTGGTCTATTAATATATTAAAAAGATTGTTATGATAAACCTATGAACTCACCAACCTTTTGGTTGACACTTTAAAGCATGTTTATTCTCAGGTACGAATTAAGTCTTCCGCTGTGCATTTGCTCATTTTAAGGACATTACTTGGAGTCGATCATCGCAATGGGACCAAATGTTGATGATTTCGTCCAGGTGGATAAGGACGGGTTGTTACAGGTGGTATCAGAGCGGTGGTCTTAGTGAACCAAGTCTTACATTAGTGTGTCTAACTGATAGTTTTTTTAGATGCATTAATGAGTCTGGACTTCGACCGTGTGTGCATGTCAAAAGTTCTGCTTATCATTTCGTGTCGAAAATTATCTACTTATCATCCTTAGGAAATTACCTGCTTATCATTCCTAAGTCTAGACATGCCTTACTGCCTTTATTGCATAGATAGTGTATAGACAAATTTATATCTTAGCGTATCTATTACGGTAAACTTTGCCTGATATCTTCCGTAAATTTCTTCATAATTTAAGGGATCCTGGTACTATATATATATATATATATATATATATATATATATATATATACATATATATATATATATATATATATATATATATATATATATATATATATATATATATATATATATATATATATATATATATATATATATATATATATATATATCTATTCATATTATGCATTGAGAATACCATCCAACTATCATTTGCTGTCACTAAGCTTTTCATACCAAAAATCTTTTCTGTGATCGCGTACGATGGCATCTACGAATCGACCAAGTTCTTCTGACTCCTAAGATAGCGTGACGGGAGCGCACCAACCGATCAACTACCGTGATTTCTTTAGAAAGTGGGGATGGGTTCGCGAAATACTTACCCTATGGAGAAATGAAGAAGGTACTCCATATCACGAGCCGAACTTACCACCTAACGTCGGAGTGCTCGACCCGCTCACCGGCGAACCTGTTCCCAACACCGTTTATACCCTTTTTGCAAGAATTTTTCGTCTTGAGGCTACCATTAACGGAACTAGAGAAGATATCCGACCTCTACCTCACACTGATAACCAACCAGGGTTAGTAGAAGAAGTTAAAGAACTCCGAGCTCGGGTGTTAACTCTAGAGAGCACTGTAGCGACCCGACCAAAACCGTTATTGACGGCGCCGTTAACTTAGGTCCCGTTACGTGGTCGTAGTCCCTATATGAGACTCGTTTGACCAAAATTATGTCGCATTCATTTGAAAGGTGCAAGACTTGCAAGTTTAGTTTACAAAAGTCATAAAGTATAAATGAAATAACTTGCGACATAATTTGTTTAAAAACACAGTTGCTATAAATAGAGTAAGTATGTAAACGATATGTTTGAATCCAAAAGTGCTATCCCTAGCGTATGCATGCATGGTTGACTCCAATCAAGTAATCAAAGAGTGCGGAAGCATGTATCAAGTAGCCAAGTATGAACCTGAGAAAACATGTAGAAAACTGTCAACGAAAAATGTTGGTGAGATCATAAATGTATTTGTGAAAGTATATTTTTGAATCACAAGGTTTAGTATCAAGGCGTATACATCTCTAAAGATGTGTTTGTAAACCATAAGATTTAGTATAAAGTGAATATCAAGCGTATACATCCCAAAAGATGTTGTCTGTATCACGAGCACCCAATTACCAAAACTTAACTGAATCTTCCCTCTGAATTTTGAATATAGTGTTAGAACATACACTATGCACGTTGAAATTATATTTCATCCACTAACGGTAGCGAACCGTCTGAATGAGGGTTCGTTAAACCCGTATGGCCACACAACATAATCACTCGCTTACACTTACACCCTGCAAGTGGAACTAATGATAATTGGATTGAGGACTTTTGTTCTAACTCGTCTGTATCTTTGCTCTTGTATTCGCATTTGTATCCAAAGTATGAAAGTATAAACCGTATAAATGTATATAAAGTATATGTTTCTCAGCCCACGATTTAAAAGTATAAAAGTATTTGCAAAGGTGGGACTATGATCTCACCTCGAGTGCACGAGTATAAAAGTACTTCACAAAGTAACGTATGCATGAAAGTTGCTTAGCCTTGACCTAAACAAGTAAGTTGTATCAATTAACCGGTTACGACACAAGGTCGGGTGAAATGTGTTCAATTAGTCCTATGGCTCGTTACGACTCGATTAAGTATAGCATGTGAATCACGTTGTCAAGTTTCATACAAGAAACAAGTATAAAAGCATGTTAGAATGATTGTATAAAAGTTTGGTTAAGTTTGACTAAAAGTCAAACTTGGTCAAAGTCAACAAAAAGTCAACACGTTCGGGTCGGGTCCCGGACTATTTTTCTATGCTAAATATTCATATACAAGTATATTAAAACAAGTTTCATGTGAATCGGAGGTCGGTAGCTAGTCAAACATTTCGCGTGAAATGTGACAAAGTGAGCAGAATCTGGCCAGGCGATTCTGCGCGCCGCGCGGGTATGTGGCGCGCCGCGCCACTACCTGGGCAGAGAATTCTGGTCAGTTTTTCCAAGTGTGCACGAACCAAAACCTTTTCTAACACAACACTTGACCCGCAAACACTTATAACGCCTATCATACATCGTTGGAAAGGTATTTTGACGAGGAATGCAACTAAGTACATATTATCAATCAAAACATGCATTTAAAATAATCAAATTCTCGTCAAATGTTCAATGAACGTTCATAATCAAAGTTTCAAGTTCGTAAAACGTATTTTATGATCCGGGAATCCAATTTACACATACGATATGCCGTTTTGAAGGTAATGAAACATACATTACAACTAAACACTAACAATTAACATTCCATGGCATTCGAAATATCAAAAGCTCGTTTTAAGTCTACCAAACCCTAACCAAAATCCGCAAAAATCAATATTCATGTTTTTGAAGTTTTCTTAATCAACCTACGCATCAAAACGAAGCTAGTGATACTAGTAACACAATTAAAACATGAACTTTAACAATTAAACAACTTTTAATCATCCAAAATCAAAGATTAAGCTAACCCACTTCAAAAGTTCAAACTAGTTACTCAAATCAACAAATCGAGCAACAAAACATATATTCATGCTAGACACGAGCCATAGACACTAACTAACACAATTTCTAGTCAAAAACACGAATTTAAAGAAATCTAGAGTTTTAGAAATGTTACCCAAAATCGGTGAATTTGGTACCAAATCGAAGAGGATGATGAGAGGATCACGAATATGTAATTTGTTTTGAAGTTTGCTTCCCTATCCGGATTTAGATGATGATTTTATGAAGTTGGGGTTTGTGTGTGTGTTCTTGCTAGAGAGAAAGAGGGAGAGATGGAGGTGATTGAATGGTGAGGAAAGTGGGGAGGTGGTGACTAGTTGCCCCAATTTGGCCAAGTGACGAGATTGGTCCCTCAAGTTTCAAAGCGGGTGCGGTAATTAACCAAACCAATATTTTAAAACGCTCGAGTAAACGGGTGATGTCAAAATTAAATAGCGGGAATATAATGAACGTTACTCACGGAAACTATTAATTTAAATACGAAAGATTATGTTTTAAAAAAAAAAGACGGTGTTAAAATTAAATTTAACGGAAAAACGCGGGATGTTACATTATCCACGCCTCAAAAGAAATTTCGTCCCGAAATTTAGTTGGAAATAGTAGTTGTTGAATCTTCCTCGAGATCTTGCGTTGCCAATTCTACGAGTGAGGGAGAAGTACGTCCTAGGGTATTTCAACGAATTTTGACGGTCGGGATCATATGTTGTTTTAAGGTTTGGCTTCACGATTTATGGTTTCAACCGGTCCTCCTAGGAAGTGAGGGTTATCGTCGATAGTGAGTTCATCAAAGGAGATAACAAGTTCTCATTTCGCAAAACACGTCTTTGAGTTGATACATCGAATGTAGGATAAACGGAGACCCAAAATGAGTCGGAAAAGTCTAAACGGCTAGCGACGGGTCCAAAACACCCCAAGAATTTAAAGGATCAAAATATCGCGGATTTAGCTTCCTACGTTTTCCCGAAACGGATTGCACCTTTCCAAGGTGCGACTCTTAACGTGACGCGGTTTTCCCACGTGGAATTTGAAATGTTTACGTCTAACATCGGCATAGTTCTTTTGGCGACTACGATCCGCCTTGAGCCTTTCTTGGAATTGAAAAATTTTCCGGTTGTTTCATGAATGATTTCGGGTCCGGTGGTTCGCTTGTCACCCACTTCGGTTCAACAATTTAAGAAAATGACGATTACGGCTATACGGGTCCTCGAAAAGTGTGATGTTAAGACTTGAATGATAACCATCGTTGTAAGAGAATTTGGTTAAAGGCAAAAACTTTTCTCAAGTAAATTTGAAGTTGATAACACAAATTCGTATTACGGTTTTCAAGGTTTGAATCGTATGTTTGCTCGGTCCGTCGGGTTGTGGTTGACGTGCGGTACTCATGTCTAAACGTGGTCCCGAGACTTTTTGTGAGGCACTCCAAAATCTAGAAGTGAAATGAGGATCTCGATCTGAAACGAGGTACATCTCTTTAAGGTATATTTGAAAGAGTTTGTTAGGACGTGAAAACGTTTGTTGGAACAAGTTTCTGTTTCTCAAGAATTTCGCGCCGCGAAAGATTTATCGGTTTCCGAAAATGTTCGATAGGACTATTCACCCTCGAGGCGAATACTAGTATAGTGTGAAGAGTCTCTCTCTCCATTGAGAATTTAGATAAAATATTTCCTTAAACGGAAGTACGAGTGTAAGGCGAGAGAAGTTTTCCACCTCGGTGTGAGCATAACAGGTATATTGTAGTTCGTTGATAAAACTGTGCGAGGACGAGATAGTATTCATGTATAACGTATGTTTGAAGTTGAAAGAATTTGTCATTCATTCGGAAGCATAAATATGGTTCGACAATATTTGAAGGTGTGTCCCCGGTATGGTTGTTATAAATATTCTCGGAGTTTTCGGATGTCCAAACCTGAAAAGATGAAGTCATGTACATGGCACATGGTGGTGTTTAGGTTGATCGAGTCTAACCACCATCACGTGTCACTAGAACTTTGGTATGTCTTACCGTAATATAACCACGTTGATCGAGTGTCGTTATATTACGCTAACTCATACCTCCATCCCCACATCACTCTATAGATTCAAGTTCGTGTCATCGCGAAAATCTAAAATGAACAAAATGTAACGACGTCTCAAACGTGACTCGTATTAAATCGAAAGAATTAGTGCAACTATAAACAAGCGTTCCCCGAGGGAAGTGTATAAATGATTGTTCACGTCAATGTGGTTCGAGTCAGACAATAAGGTATTCAGGTATGAAAAGAGTAACGAGTAGCACGCAACCGTAGTGATAAATGTTGATGACGATACTCACCTAGAGTAGTGATGGTAGTAACACCAAAAAGTAGATAGTAAGAAACACCAGTGGGAAACCGATAGTAAGTTGAAATGGTGGCAAATAACAATCCGGGAGACAGAGTTCCCGAACAAGTGTGACTAATGAAGTCGTCGTCATCCATACGTGTATGAATCATGAATTTACGCGTGTTACCAAAAAGTGGCGGAATACGAGTTCGTATGATGAAGGTTGGGTACCATTAAAAAGTTTGCCTAAGAATGATTCAAGTATAATGCACAAGTAGTCAAGTAAGTGCTATCTATAGCAAATGTATGTCAGAATGCAAATGCTAACTATCCGGTTGTAGTCTAGACTCACTAATGCGTCCTAACGACTCTGTTAGACACACTAATGCACGTCCTAGTTCCCTACAACCAACGCTCTGATACCATCTGTAGCGACCCGACCAAAACCGTTATTGACGGCGCCGTTAACTTAGGTCCCGTTGCGTGGTCGTAGTCCCTATATGAGACTCGTTTGACCAAAATTATGTCGCATTCATTTGAAAGGTGCAAGACTTGCAAGTTTAGTTTACAAAAGTCATAAAGTATAAATGAAATAACTTGCGACATAATTTGTTTAAAAACACAGTTGCTATAAATAGAGTAAGTATGTAAACGATATGTTTGAATCCAAAAGTGCTATCCCTAGCGTATGCATGCATGGTTGACTCCAATCAAGTAATCAAAGAGTGCGGAAGCATGTATCAAGTAGCCAAGTATGAACCTGAGAAAACATGTAGAAAACTGTCAACGAAAAACGTTGGTGAGATCATAAATGTATTTGTGAAAGTATGTTTTTGAATCACAAGGTTTAGTATCAAGGCGTATACATCTCTAAAGATGTGTTTGTAAACCATAAGATTTAGTATAAAGTGAATATCAAGCGTATACATCCCAAAAGATGTTGTCTGTATCACGAGCACCCAATTACCAAAACTTAACTGAATCTTCCCTCTGAATTTTGAATATAGTGTTAGAACATACACTATGCACGTTGAAATTATATTTCATCCACTAACGGTAGCGAACCGTCTGAATGAGGGTTCGTTAAACCCGTATGGCCACACAACATAATCACTCGCTTACACTTACACCCTGCAAGTGGAACTAATGATAATTGGATTGAGGACTTTTGTTCTAACTCGTCTGTATCTTTGCTCTTGTATTCGCATTTGTATCCAAAGTATGAAAGTATAAACCGTATAAATGTATATAAAGTATATGTTTCTCAGCCCACGATTTAAAAGTATAAAAGTATTTGCAAAGGTGGGACTATGATCTCACCTCGAGTGCACGAGTATAAAAGTACTTCACAAAGTAACGTATGCATGAAAGTTGCTTAGCCTTGACCTAAACAAGTAAGTTGTATCAATTAACCGGTTACGACACAAGGTCGGGTGAAATGTGTTCAATTAGTCCTATGGCTCGTTACGACTCGATTAAGTATAGCATGTGAATCACGTTGTCAAGTTTCATACAAGAAACAAGTATAAAAGCATGTTAGAATGATTGTATAAAAGTTTGGTTAAGTTTGACTAAAAGTCAAACTTGGTCAAAGTCAACAAAAAGTCAACACGTTCGGGTCGGGTCCCGGACTATTTTTCTATGCTAAATATTCATATACAAGTATATTAAAACAAGTTTCATGTGAATCGGAGGTCGGTAGCTAGTCAAACATTTCGCGTGAAATGTGACAAAGTGAGCAGAATCTGGCCAGGCGATTCTGCGCGCCGCGCGGGTATGTGGCGCGCCGCGCCACTACCTGGGCAGAGAATTCTGGTCAGTTTTTCCAAGTGTGCACGAACCAAAACCTTTTCTAACACAACACTTGACCCGCAAACACTTATAACGCCTATCATACATCGTTGGAAAGGTATTTTGACGAGGAATGCAACTAAGTACATATTATCAATCAAAACATGCATTTAAAATAATCAAATTCTCGTCAAATGTTCAATGAACGTTCATAATCAAAGTTTCAAGTTCGTAAAACGTATTTTATGATCCGGGAATCCAATTTACACATACGATATGCCGTTTTGAAGGTAATGAAACATACATTACAACTAAACACTAACAATTAACATTCCATGGCATTCGAAATATCAAAAGCTCGTTTTAAGTCTACCAAACCCTAACCAAAATCCGTAAAAATCAATATTCATGTTTTTGAAGTTTCCTTAATCAACCTACGCATCAAAACGAAGCTAGTGATACTAGTAACACAATTAAAACATGAACTTTAACAATTAAACAACTTTTAATCATCCAAAATCAAAGATTAAGCTAACCCACTTCAAAAGTTCAAACTAGTTACTCAAATCAACAAATCGAGCAACAAAACATATATTCATGCTAGACACGAGCCATAGACACTAACTAACACAATTTCTAGTCAAAAACACGAATTTAAAGAAATCTAGAGTTTTAGAAATGTTACCCAAAATCGGTGAATTTGGTACCAAATCGAAGAGGATGATGAGAGGATCACGAATATGTAATTTGTTTTGAAGTTTGCTTCCCGATCCGGATTTAGATGATGATTTTATGAAGTTGGGGTTTGTGTGTGTGTTCTTGCTAGAGAGAAAGAGGGAGAGATGGAGGTGATTGAATGGTGAGGAAAGTGGGGAGGTGGTGACTAGTTGCCCCAATTTGGCCAAGTGACGAGATTGGTCCCTCAAGTTTCAAAGCGGGTGCGGTAATTAACCAAACGAATATTTTAAAACGCTCGAGTAAACGGGTGATGTCAAAATTAAATAGCGGGAATATAATGAACGTTACTCACGGAAACTATTAATTTAAATACGAAAGATTATGTTTTAAAAAAAAAAGACGGTGTTAAAATTAAATTTAACGGAAAAACGCGGGATGTTACAAGCACGGTACACAATTTGCAAGCACTAGCAGTATCATCAACACCAGTAACATCACCAGCCTCGGCACCAACAGCACTAGTACCACCAAGAACAACATCCGCGTCACCAGCTTCAACATTTCATTCTGTACCTCGAGTATAATCATCGTTCTACATGACGTTCTACATCATTTATCTTAGTTCGACATAGTGATTATGTAACCTCTAATGTTTTAGAGATTATATATTCTTGTTCTAACGGTAAATCAGATGAGTTAATATCATATTAACTCATTAAATCCATGATTGCATCTGAAGAAAATATATATGTATATATGTTTTCATAAAGATTGTAATTGCAAATTCTTTAGTACAAAGTGTTAATTGTGAAAATATTTTAACGGGTAGGTAATACCCGAGGAATATTCAGATTTCACATTAATAAGTTACAATGTACATTCTTCGAAGCTGATTCAACAGTCGTTTACTATCCTACTTACATCCACCGATATACGTACCCGTTCACCACAGAATAACCATTTTCATTCAATTTCATATTTAAATTTTGATCTATCAGAATCCAACAAGTGGCATAATGAAGAAAACATCGGACAAAGTAAAATTTGTTAGAAACAAACGAACTAACTAATTGAAATATTGTTAAGAATGCACGCTAACTGTTCCTAGCTAACTGGTTACATTTTATTTATCGCAATTTACATTCTCGCAATTTTACTTATCGTCATTTAATTTCTGTTATTTACTTTACGCACTTTATTTATCGTCATTTAATTTCTGTTATTTATTTTTACGCATTTTTAATATCGGGACACGTATACTAGGTTTTGACATATCATATCGACGCATCTATATATATTATTTAGAATAACCATAGACACTCTATATGCAGTAATGCAGGAGTTAGCTATACAGGGTTGAGGTTGATTCTACAATAATATATATAGTTTGAGTTGTGATCGAGTCTGAGACGTATACGGGTCACGAAACGTATTAATTAATTCGAATATTATATATTAAACTATATATGAATTATTGGATTGTTAACTGTGGACTATCGATGGTGGACTAATAATATTGGACAATTAAAATGAATTAAAATATTGATTGTAACATATGAAACTAAACATTTCTTCAAGTTTGCCACTTGATCTCATTTTAAACCTAATTTGTATCTTGACGATTACAATCTGCGTTCAAATCTTTCTTGATTCTTGAAAAAAAAAACTCAATCGAGAGGATGAACCAACCACACTTCATCTACGGAAGAAAAGATTTATGCATATAGTTATGCACATGAGAAACTCTCGGAAACTGAGTAAACGTTTAATACGTAGCTATGCTAATTCCTTTAGTGTTATTATTGCTCAAAATAACTTTGCAGTTCTTTTTCAAAATAGCCAAATTTTGTCACAGCTCCAACAAGACAGCTTCGACTTTTCACTCAAAATAACCTTATTATAACCTTTATATATATATGCGTACTCTTTTATCGTTACCGGAGAACCTTTCATATTCCACCAAACTACCATCAGCATTTAATCATCTCAAAACGCAATTCTCCTGAAAACACCTCGGTTTGATAACCGATGACCCAGATCCGTTAACTTTGAAAATGCTGACGAAGCAGCATGTTGTAGATGGTCTTAATGGCCAAAAGTGATGATAAAGAAGGAAGTGTTAGGAACGCTCGATAGAAAATTTGGTACTGAAAATTGGATTGAGCAAACCATGAAGGAGAGCAAGGATAAATACAAGGACCAAACCCTATATTCAAAGAATCCAGGTAATTCTAGATCCGATGAAATCGTTAGAAAATATCTTGCTCCAAAGTCATGTTAAAACCTTGCGGAAAATTTTTCTTCATCAACCTTCGATCTTAGAAATTCCAAAATATCGTCATAAATATCTTCGATATTTCTGAAGATATATTCATATATATTCTTGTTCGAAATTATCTATCTCCTCGTGCTATCTATGTTACATCATAAAAGAAACTATTTTGGTTTCTATCATTCTGTAAAATTTGAGTTTAAATTATGGATGATTTTTGGAGAATTGTAGGGAATTGAAGCATGAGTTAGTATAATATAATGACGTCGGGCCAACGTGGTTATATTACAGTAAGTCATGCTAAATTTCTAATGTAACGTGATGATGATTCATAGATCTTACCCTCATCATGTGCCATGTCACACGACTCTTTCATTCTACTTAATTTCTAAGCATATCACGAAAATATTTTCTTGATATTTATGTTCTTCCGTAATTCCAACAGTTGCTAATAATTCGTTCTAATACATTTTCTTTCTGATTAGAATATTTCCTTAAATCCCTTGAATTCCAGAATTTAACAGTGACTATGTCAAAAGTAAAAACGAGCTTTATTTTCTAGATTCACTCTTTAAGTGACAGCTTCATTCGTACGCTTCGAGAAATCAAATTGTTTTATCTATATTACTCAATGATGATAAAATTTTTTTTTATCAACTCATATTCGTAATGAAAACACTTTTATTGTTAGCCATGACCACCTCTATCAAATTTCGGGGACGAAATTTCTTTAACGGGTGGGTACTGTCACGACCCGGAAAATTTCGACTAATTTTGAACCAAACTCTCGATACGATTTTGTATCTTTGGCACGAAAAGTGAAGTCTGTTAGGTTGGATCTCAACAATTTTGAACTGTTTTATATATTCAATTGACCTCAACCAGTCTCGACGATTCACGAACCATTATGTGTAAATAAATATATAAATAAAATTATTATAAATTAAAATATTATATGATTAAAATAAATAAATATAGTTAAATTAAAAATATGGGATTGTTGTGAACATTTTTATCAGCCACTACTTAACAACGGAATACGAAATAATACTCTAATATTGAATGTCGATACATAAAGATCCAAAGAATATGGCTGCTAATTATTGCCACACGTTTTTGTAAACGTAATTAATTATTATTATTTACCAATTTGTGTTGTAATTGGAAACATATATAGTGGTGTTTGTTATCTGTCATAATCCAATCCATTATCAATTATATATGTATTATATGTGTATATAAGGGTTATCATATGCAAAAGGAAGGAGAGTTTCATCCTCTTCTTGTTTCAACGAGCAGACAACACTATCCATCATCATTCTTTCATTTACTTCATTAATCAAAACCACCAACTATCTTTCATGTTTTTAATTCAACCGTCACTCATCACCATGATCAAACCCGTCACCACCACTTCATTGTTATTATAATCTATCCAAACATAACCATTAACCACGATCAACCTTTAAACATCACCACCTCCTAACCCCTTAAACCACCATCGGGCTATTATCCTCCACGGCTACCCTAAACCTACACAAACCACTACCACCGATATCACCACCTTATGAGCAACCACTATCGTCATCCTAAACCCATTTGATCACCACTTTGACACAAACAACCACCTATACACCACCACTCTCGCCATTTCCAATTACTATGAACAAACCACTAACAATCACCACCTTCGTTCTCCTTTTTGAAATTACCGGTTAAAACTATTTCTAACTCAAACACCCTCGTTACTATTCTGCAACTGCAGCTATTCTTTCTAATGTCATCGTGGACTACAGCTGCTAGAATGGATCCTGGTCGCTGCAACTTTATGTCATGAGAACCAACCCTATGATCGAGCCAAATCTACTAACTTTTCTATTTTCATCAGAACCAAAACACACCTGCTCGAACATGACTCAACACCAACACTGCACCTCCTTCTCCATCTTCATCAAGAACACCACCATCCAACATCAAACCCATTTATATATTTTTTTTCTTTTTCCTATTAGATGGCCCAAACCCAAAAGAAAATCCTTTCGTTTTCAACTGTAACAGCCATGAAACCACCACCGGTTGCCGCCATGTGACTGTTTCTGTTTCAAACCACCAACGAGACCACCATCACTCGAAACCTTGTGGCCTGTTGCTGCACAATATTTGTTTCTGTTCCTGTTCTATTCAAACTAAACCGAAACCCGTCTTGTGTTATGCTTCTGTCCGAAGGGTAACAACCCAAGTAAGATGACGGTATGAGAGTAACAATGGATGTAAGATTATGATATATTGATGGTGACGGCAACGATGGAGATAAATATTGAGCTGTAAAGTTTATAATAAAAAGATATATTAGCTGGAGATATATTGATGAAACGATATATATTATTTATGGAGATATATTGATGAAACGATATATATAATGAAAAAAATAGGATGAGCTGTAAAGTTTATCTGTCAAATATATTAGCTGTACCACTAAAAGATACGAGTACCTATAAATCAAATGAAGTTGTTTCTATAATTGGGTTTGCAAGTTGGCCGAGTTTGATTGGGCCGAAATTGATCATATAATTCTGTTGGCCCATTACCGAATGGACTGCCATGTTCCTTGTGGATTGGGCCGAATAGATGATAATATTGGAAAGATAATGAAGAACGTACATATATATGATGATGAATGATGGAGATAAAGGCGATATCATATAGTTGATGATTTAAAGCGAGGATGATATGAGATGTAAGATTATAATCGTGATAGATATATGATAATTATGATCACGAATTTATGATTATGATCATGAGTTATAACTTATAATTTATGATTATGATTATGATTTATGATTATGATTATGATTATCAAACGATTATAATTATGATTATGTTATAGGAAGATGATGATAAGTGTACGATGATAAAGAGTAAATGACTAGATTTTGATGGTGATACGGTTATGTTAATGGCGATGAACGAAGTAATAATAATGATTATGATCATAAGTACGATTATGATATTGTTATGATGAAGGAGGAGTTTAGGTTGTTATCGGGTTAGCAGAACGTCGCGGGTTCAAACCCGGACTTAGGAAACTCGTTAGGGCTACTTCCTTAAGGTAGTTATTTATCTAATTATTATTATTATTATTATTATTATTATTATTATTATTATTATTATTATTATTATTATTATTATTATTATTATTATTATTATTATTATTATTAGTATTATTAAAATTATTATTAAAAATATCATTAATATTATTATTATTATCATTTTTATTAAAAACTATCATTTATATTAAAAGTATTATCATTACTATTATTATTATCATTATTAGAAAGATTATCATATTTATCAAAATTATTATTATTACTATCATTATTATTATTTTGAAATTAATATTATTATTTTCATATTATCAATATTATTATCATAATAACTATTATTATTATTATTGTAAAATAAAACAACTTTTAGTTATTATTATTATCAATATTATTTTGTCAAATAACTATTAGTTATGTAAAGATATATTTACTACATATAACATAACTATATTAATATTTTAATAATAAATATTAATAAATGTAACTTATTAGGGTTTTAATGAAACACTTAATTAAGATAACAATTATATCACTATTAATTTGTAAATTCGTTCGATTATAATTATATGTGTTAATATATATATAAATGATATAGGTTCGTGAATCCGAGATCAACCCTATATTTGTTCAAAGACGTCATATGTATTTTTACTACAAAATACATTATTGTGAGTTTCATTTGCTCCCTTTTTAATTGCTTTTGCAATATATATTTTTGGGCTGAGAATACATGCGCTGCTTTTATAAATATTTACGAAATAGACACAAGTACTTAAAAATATATTCTACGTTGAGTTGTACCACTGGCATATTTCCCTGTAGCTTGGTAACTACTATTTACATGGGTATTGTAAATGCGAATCCTGTTGATAGATCTATCGGGCCTGACAACCCCAACCGGACTGGACGACCAGTATTCAACGGTTGCACAGTACTTCGTTTTGGTGACTACACTTGGTACAGTGTAGGGAGATTTCATAATAAAGGGAATATGCGACGTTGATTAAATGTTAAGTATGGTTACCAAGTGCTCAACTACTTAGAATGCTTTACATACACTTGCGAGTGTATTATGTTTATGATTATGAAATCATGTGGTCTATTAATATATTAAAAAGATTGTTATGATAAACCTATGAACTCACCAACCTTTTGGTTGACACTTTAAAGCATGTTTATTCTCAGGTACGAATTAAGTCTTCCGCTGTGCATTTGCTCATTTTAAGGACATTACTTGGAGTCGATCATCGCAATGGGACCAAATGTTGATGACTTCGTCCAGGTGGATAAGGACGGGTTGTTACACTACGTATTTAGCAACATCGGCTTTCATACCCGGCCACCAAAAATGTTTCTTGAGATCCTTGTACATCTTCCCCGTTCCAGGATGTATTGAGTATCTGGTTTTATGAGCTTCACTAAGTACCATTTCTCTCATATCTCCAAATTTTGGTACGCAAATCCTTTCAGCCCTATACCGGGTTCCGTCTTCTTGAATATTAAGATGCTTCTCCGATCCTTTGGGTATTTCATCCTTTAAATTTCCCTCTTTTAAAACTCCTTGTTGCGCCTCCTTTATTTGAGTAGTAAGGTTATTATGAATCATTATATTCATAGATTTTACTCGAATGGGTTCTCTGTCCTTCCTGCTCAAGGCATCGGCTACCACATTTGCCTTCCCCGGGTGGTAACGAATCTCAAAGTCGTAATCATTCAACAATTCAATCCACCTACGCTGCCTCATATTCAGTTGTTTCTGATTAAATATGTGTTGAAGACTTTTGTGGTCGGTATATATAATACTTTTGACCCCATATAAGTAGTGCCTCCAAGTCTTTAATGCAAAAACAACCGCTCCTAATTCCAAATCATGCGTCGTATAATTTTGTTCGTGAATCTTCAATTGTCTAGACGCAAAAGTAATCACCTTCGTTCGTTGCATTAATACACAACCGAGACCTTGCTTTGATGCGTCACAATAAATCACAAAATCATCATTCCCTTCAGGCAATGACAATATAGGTGCCGTAGTTAGCTTTTTCTTCAATAACTGAAACGCTTTCTCTTGTTCATCATTCCATTCAAATTTCTTCCCTTTATGCGTTAATGCAGTCAAGGGTTTTGCTATTCTGGAAAAATCTTGGATGAACCTTCTGTAGTAACCAGCTAGTCCTAAAAACTGGCGTATGTGTTTCGGAGTTTTCGGGGTTTCCCACTTTTCAACAGTTTCTATCTTTGCCGGATCTACCTTAATACCTTCTTTGTTCACTATGTGACCGAGGAATTGAACTTCTTCCAACCAAAATGCACACTTTGAAAACTTAGCCTACAATTCTTCCTTCCTCAATACTTCTAACACCTTTCTCAAATGTTCACCGTGTTCTTGGTCATTCTTTGAGTAAATAAGTATGTCATCAATGAAAACAATGACAAACTTGTCAAGGTATGGTCCACACACTCAGTTCATAAGGTCCATGAACACAGCTGGTGCATTAGTTAAACCAAACGGCATGACCATAAACTCGTAATGACCGTAACGTGTTCTGAAAGCAGTGTTTGGAATATCATCTTCTTTCACCCGCATTTGATGATACCCGGAACGTAAGTCAATCTTTGAATAAACAGACGAGCCTTGTAGTTGATCAAATAAGTCGTCGATTCTCGGTAGTGGGTAGCGGTTCTTGATGGTAAGTTTGTTCAACTCTCGGTAGTCGATACACAACCTGAATGTACCATCTTTCTTCTTGACAAACAAAACAGGAGCTCCCCACGATGATGTGCTTGGTCGAATGAAACCACGCTCTAAAAGTTCTTGTAATTGGCTTTGCAGTTCTTTCATCTCGCTGGGTGCGAGTCTGTAAGGAGCACGAGCTATTGGTGCAGCTCCTGGTACAAGATCTATTTGAAATTCAACAGATCGATGTGGGGGTAATCCCAGTAATTCTTTCGGAAATACATCGGGAAATTCTTTTACAATGGGAACATCATTGATGCTCTTTTCTTCAGTTTGTACTTTCTCGACGTGTGCTAGAACAGCATAGCAACCTTTTCTTATTAGTTTTTGTGCCTTCAAATTACTAATAAGATGTACCTTCGTGTTGCCCTTTTCTCCGTACACCATTAAGGGTTTTCCTTTTTCTCGTATAATGCGAATTGCATTTTTGTAACAGACGATCTCTGCTTTCACTTCTTTCAACCAGTCCATACCGATTATCACATCAAAACTCCCTAACTCTACTGGTATCAAATCAATCTTAAATGTTTCGCTAACCAGTTTAATTTCTCGATTCCGACATATATTATCTGCTGAAATTAATTTACCATTTGCTAATTCGAGTAAAAATTTACTATCCAAAGGCGTCAATGGACAACTTAATTTAGCACAAAAATCTCTACTCATATAGCTTCTATCCGCACCCGAATCAAATAAAACGTAAGCAGATTTATTGTCAATAAGAAACGTACCCGTAACAAGCTCCGGGTCTTCCTGTGCCTCTGCCGCATTAATATTGAAAACTCTTCCGCGGCCTTGTCCATTCATGTTCTCCTGGTTCGGGCAATTTCTAATAATGTGGCCTGGTTTTCCACATTTATAACAAACTACATTGGCATAACTTGCTCCGACACTACTTGCTCCGCCATTACTCGTTCCAACACCATTTGTTCCTTTCGTTCTATTAACCCCTGGTCCGTAGACCTCACACTTCGCTGCGATATGACCATTTCTTTTACACTTGTTGCAAAATTTGGTGCAGAACCCCGAGTGTTACTTTTCACACCTTTGGCATAGCAGCTTCTAATTGTTGTTATTGTTGCGGTTATTATTGTTGTTGGGATGATTGTTGTAGTTGCTGCTGTTGTTGTTGTTGTTGTTGTTATTATTGTTGTTGTTGTTGTTGTTGTTGTTGTTGGGCCGTTTGTTGTAGTTGCTTTTGATGTTGCGATTGTTGGGATAATTGTTGCGATTATTGTTGTAATTGCTGTTGTTGTTGTATTGGTGATTCTTATCACCGTTTTTCTCCCACTTTCTTTTGACTTGCTTCACATTGGCCTCTTCAGCAGTCTGTTCTTTAATTCTTTCTTCAATCTGGTTCACTAGTTTGTGAGCCATTCTACATGCCTGTTGTATGGAGGCGGGCTCGTGTGAACTTATATCTTCTTGGATTCTTTCCGGTAATCCTTTCACAAACGCGTCGATCTTCTCTTCCTCATCTTCGAATGCTCCCGGACACAATAGGCACAATTCTGTGAATCGTCTTTCATACGTGGTAATATCAAATCCTTGGGTTCGTAACCCTCTAAGTTCTGTCTTGAGCTTATTGACCTCAGTTCTGGGACGGTACTTCTCTTTCATCAAGTGCTTGAATGCTGACCATGGTAGTGTGTACGCATCGTCTTGTCCCACTTGCTCTAGATAGGTATTCCACCATGTTAACGCAGAACCTGTGAAGGTATGCGTAGCGTACTTCACTTTGTCGTCTTCAGTACACTTACTTATGGTAAACACCGATTCGACCTTCTCGGTCCACCGTTTCAATCCGATCGGTCCTTCGGTTCCCTCAAATTCCAAAGGTTTGCAGGCAGTGAATTCTTTGTAGGTGCATCCTATACGATTTCCTGTAGTGCTAGATCCAAGGTTATTGTTGGTATGTAGCGCAGCCTGTACTGCGGCTATGTTTGAAGCTAGAAAAGTACGGAATTCCTCTTCATTCATATTCACGGTGTGTCGAGTAGTCGGTGCCATTTCCTTCAAAATAGTCAAATGGAACAAGTTAATCATACAGAATATTAAGAGTAGTTAATAGTATTTCGTAGCATAATACGAACTCATTTATAAAAGCTTTTTCTTCATATTAGCGTTTTATAAGTTTAAGTTCGGGTAGTACCTACCCGTTAAGTTCATACTTAGTAGCTAATATACAATTCAACTACTACAATTCTATATGAAAAACTGATTATAATAATATTTCGCGTTCAAACTTTTACACAATATTTTACAAACTTACAATACCGCTTATTTTACATATAGCATGAAATATAGCACACAATAAATTTGATACAAGATGGTTGTGAAGATAATTCTAGCTAGTACACAAGTCGTTCAACAAAGGCAATAAAGACACGTAATTCATACGTCCAGAAACAAGTCATGCATTCTGGTTTTACTAGGATTACTTCCCATCCTTGGTCTTGTGGAACATAACTGTTATGGCCGTTGATAAGACAGCGTGTTGTAACGTCATCAAAGGGACGAGGGTTACGTAATGTCCAACAGTCCCATAACAATCTAAAAACCTCATTTATTACCCCAATTACCGACTCCGTCACTTGTGGAAATGTTTTGTTTAATAGTTGTAGCCCGATGTTCTTGTTCTCACTTTGGTGAGAAGCGAACATTACTAATCCGTAAGCATAACATGTTTCTTTATGTTGCATGTTAGTCGCTTTTTCTAAATCACGAAGTCCAATATTCGGATATATTGAGTCAAAATAATTTCTTAACCCGTTGCGTAAAATAGCATTTGGGTTCCCCGCAATATATGCGTCAAAGTAAACACATCGTAACTTATGGGTTTCCCAATGTGATATCCCCCATCTTTCAAACGAAAGTCTCTTATAAACCAAGACATTCTTGGAACGTTCTTCGAATGTCTTACAAACTGATCTCGCCTTAAATAGTTGTGCCGAGGAATTCTAACCAACTCTAGACAAGATTTCATCAATCATGTCTCCGGGTAGGTCTCTTAAAATATTGGGTTGTCTATCCATTTTGTGTTTTTAAACTGTAAAATAGACAAGAGTTATATTCATAAAAAAATACTTATTAATACAAGCAATTTTTACATATATCATAAAGCATAAGCACACTATATTACATATATTACACCACACGAATACAACTATCTTATTCCGACTCGCTCGTTTCTTCTTCTTCGGTTTTGGTTCGTTTTGCCAAGTTTCTAGGGATATATGATGTTCCCCTAATACTAACTGTCATTTTCCACAACGGTTTAGAAAAACCTGGTGGTTTAGAGGTTCCCGGGTCATTCTTACAACTTAAGGACTTCGGGGGTTGACGATACATATAAAGTTCATCGGGGTTGGAATTAGATTTCTCTATTTTTATGCCCTTTCCCTTATTATTTTCTTTTGCCTTTTTAAATTCAGTTGGGGTAATTTCTATAACATCATCGGAATTCTCGTCGGAATCCGATTCATCGGAGAATTTGTAATCCTCCCAATATTTTGCTTCCTTGGCGGAAACACCATTGACCATAATTAACCTTGGTCGGTTGGTTGAGGATTTTCTTTTACTTAACCGTTTTATTATTTCCCCCACCGGTTCTACTTCTTCATCCGGTTCCGATTCTTCTTCCGGTTCCGATTCTTCTTCCGGTTCCGACTCTTCTTCCGGTTCCTCTTCAGGAACTTGTGAATCAGTCCACGAATCATTCCAATTTACATTTGACTCTTCATTACTATTAGGTGAGTCAATGGGACTTGTTCTAGAGGTAGACATCTATCACATAATATCAAACGCGTTAAGAGATTAATATATCACATAATATTCACATGTTAAAAATATATAGTTTCCAACAAAATTTGTTAAGCAATCATTTTTCAAGTAAACACGGTCGAAGTCCAGACTCACTAATGCATCCTAACAAACTCGATAAGACACACTAATGCAAAATTCTGGTTCTCTAAGACCAACACTCTGATACCAACTGAAATGTCCCGTTCTTATTGATTAAAAACGTTCCATATTAATTGATTTCGTTGCGAGGTTTTGACCTCTATATGAGACGTTTTTCAAAGACTGCATTCACTTTAAAACAAACCATAACCTTTATTTCATCAATAAAGGTTTAAAAAGCTTTACGTAGATTATCAAATAATGATAATCTAAAATATCCTGTTTACACACGACCATTACATAATGGTTTACAATACAAATATGTTACAACAAAATAAGTTTCTTGAATGCAGTTTTTACACAATATCATACAAACATGGACTCCAAATCTCGTCCTTATTTAAGTATGCGACAGCGGAAGCTCTTAATAATCACCTGAGAATAAACATACTTAAAACGTCAACAAAAATGTTGGTGAGTTATAGGTTTAACCTATATATATCAAATCATAATAATAGACCACAAGATTTCATATTTCAATACACATCCCATACAAAGAGATAAAAGTCATTCATATGGTGAACACCTGGTAACCGACATTAACAAGATGCATATATAAGAATATCCCCATCATTCTGCGACACCCTTCGGATATGATATAAATTTTGAAGTACTAAAGCATCCGGTACTTTGGATGGGGCTTGTTGGGCCCGATAGATCTATCTTTAGGATTCGCGTCAATTAGGGTGTCTGTTCCCTAATTCTTAGATTACCAGACTTAATAAAAAGGGGCATATTCGATTTCGATAATTCAACCATAGAATGTAAATCATTTATAAAACCTGCATGTATTCTCATCCCAAAAATATTAGATTTTAAAAGTGGGACTATAACTCACTTTCACAGATTTTTACTTCATCGGGAAGTAAGACTTGGCCACTGGTTGATTCACGAACCTATAACAATATATACATATATATCAAAGTATGTTCAAAATATATTTACAACACTTTTAATATATTATGATGTTTTAAGTTTATTAAGTCAGCTGTCCTCGTTAGTAACCTACAACTAGTTGTCCACAGTTAGATGTACAGAAATAAATCGATAAATATTATCTTGAATCAATCCACGACCCAGTGTATACGTATCTCAGTATTGATCACAACTCAAACTATATATATTTTGGAATCAACCTCAACCCTGTATAGCTAACTCCAACATTCACATATAGAGTGTCTATGGTTGTTTCGAAATATATATAGATGTGTCGACATGATAGGTCGAAACATTGTATACGTGTCTATGGTATCTCAAGATTACATAATATACAATACAAGTTGATTAAGTTATGGTTGGAATAGATTTGTTACCAATTTTCACGTAGCTAAAATGAGAAAAATTATCCAATCTTGTTTTACCCATAACTTCTTCATTTTAAATCCGTTTTGAGTGAATCAAATTGCTATGGTTTCATATTGAACTCTACTTTATGAATCTAAACAGAAAAAGTATAGATTTATAGTCGGAAAAATAAGTTACAAGTCGTTTTTGTAAAGGTAGTCATTTCAGTCGAAAGAACGACGTCTAGATGACCATTTTAGAAAACATACTTCCACTTTGAGTTTAACCATAATTTTTGGATATAGTTTCATGTTCATAATAAAAATCATTTTCTCAGAATAACAACTTTTAAATCAAAGTTTATCATAGTTATTAATTAACTAACCCAAAACAGCCCGCGGTGTTACTACGACGGCGTAAATCCGGTTTTACGGTGTTTTTCGTGTTTCCAGGTTTTAAATCATTAAGTTAGCATATCATATAGATATAGAACATGTGTTTAGTTGATTTTAAAAGTCAAGTTAGAAGGATTAACTTTTGTTTGCGAACAAGTTTAGAATTAACTAAACTATGTTCTAGTGATTACAAGTTTAAACCTTCGAATAAGATAGCTTTATATGTATGAATCGAATGATGTTATGAACATCATTACTACCTTAAGTTCCTTGGATAAACCTACTGGAAAAGAGAAAAATGGATCTAGCTTCAACGGATCCTTGGATGGCTCGAAGTTCTTGAAGCAGAATCATGACACGAAAACAAGTTTAAGTAAGATCATCACTTGAAATAAGATTGTTATAGTTATAGAAATTGAACCAAAGTTTGAATATGATTATTACCTTGTATTAGAATGATAACCTACTGTAATAAACAAAGATTTCTTGAGGTTGGATGATCACCTTACAAGATTGGAAGTGAGCTAGCAAACTTGAAAGTATTCTTGATTTTATGTAACTAGAACTTGTAAAATATATGAAGAACACTTAGAACTTGAAGATAGAACTTGAGAGAGATCAATTAGATAAAGAAAATTGAAGAATGAAAGTGTTTGTAGGTGTTTTTGGTCATTGGTGTATGGATTAGATATAAAGGATAGGTAATTTTATTTTCATGTAAATAAGTCATGAATGATTACTCATATTTTTGTAATTTTATGAGATATTTCATGCTAGTTGCCAAATGATGGTTCCCACATGTGTTAGGTGACTCACATGGGCTGCTAAAAGCTGATTATTGGAGTGTATATACCAATAGTACATACATCTAAAAGCTGTGTATTGTACGAGTACGAATACAGGTGCATACGAGTAGAATTGTTGATGAAACTGAACGAGGATGTAATTGTAAGCATTTTTGTTAAGTAGAAGTATTTTGATAAGTGTATTGAAGTCTTTCAAAAATGTATAAATACATATTAAAACACTACATGTATATACATTTTAACTGAGTCGTTAAGTCATCGTTAGTCGTTACATGTAAGTGTTGTTTTGAAACCTTTAGGTTAACAATCTTGTTAAATGTTGTTAACCCAATGTTTATAATATCAAATGAGATTTTAAATTATTATATTATCATGATATTATCATGTATGAATATCTCTTAATATGATATATATACATTAAATGTCTTTACAACGATAATCGTTACATATATGTCTCGTTTAAAAATCATTAAGTTAGTAGTCTTGTTTTTACATATGTAGTTGATTGTTAATATACTTAATGATATGTTTACTTATCATAGTATCATGTTAACTATATATATATCCATATATATGTCATCATATAGTTTTTACAAGTTTTAACGTTCGCGAATCACCGGTCAACTTGGGTGGTCAATTGTCTATATGAAACATATTTCATTTAATCAAGTCTTAACAAGTTTGATTGCTTAACATGTTGGAAACATTTAATCATGTAAATATCAATCTCAATTAATATATATAAACATGGAAAAGTTCGGGTCACTACACCAAAGATTGGTTGGAATCATTACCTGAAGGGGCGATTGATACATGGGACGTTTTAGTTGAAAAATTTCTTAAACAATTCTTTCCTGCATCTAAAGCCGTAAGACTTCAAGCAGAAATTGTTACGTTTACACAGAAACCAAATGAAACTCTATATGAGGCGTGGACTAGATATGGAAAGTTATTAAGAGGATGTCCGCAACATGGTTTAGACACCTGTCAAATAGTACAAATATTCTACCAAGGATGCGACATCACTACAAGAAAAGACATAGATATAGCAGCTGGTGGTTCTATTATGAAGAAAACCGAAACTGATGCTTATAAAATTATTGATAACACTGCTTCCCACTCACATGAGTGGCACCAAGAAAAAGATATCGTTAGATCATCTAAAGCAGCTAGAGCCGATTCTAGCCATGACTTAGATTCCATTTTCGCAAAGATAGATGCTGTCGAGAGACGAATGGAAAAGATGACTAAAGATATTCACTCAATACGAATTAGTTGTGAGCAGTGTGGAGGACCACATTTGACAAAAGATTGTCTCAGTATTGAATTAACAATGGAACAAAGAGAGAATATTTCATACATAAACCAAAGGCCTGGAAATAATTATCAAAATAATTATCAACCGCCAAGACCGATTTACAATCAAAACCAAAATTATAACCAAAATATTCCATACAACAACCAACAAGGTCCTAGCAATCAACAAGTATCCAATAATACTTACAATCAGCAAAGACCTAATTTTCAAAACAAACCACCACAACAAACCGATGATAAAAAGCCAAATTTAGAAGATATGATGACGAAGCTAGTGTTGGGATTTAACATGTTTCATGATACTTAAAACCATTTAAGAACCAATTAAAAGCGGAAGCATGTAATTACCATTTTAAAACATGTTAATCTTTAACCAATTAAAGTTAAATCCCAATTAGGATCAAGTTGAGAAATAAGCTTACAAACTACAAGCAAGAATAAGATGTTATACCTATTCCAAGCTAGTTGAAAGTGATGAAGATGATGATGTTGAATGGAGCTTCAAATGGATGAAACCTCAAGTTGTTATACCCCAAGCTTATCACCAACACCTTGTACTTTGGTTAGGATTTATTGACACTTGAATTTAGCTTCCAAAAACCAAATTAAGAACCCCTTTTTCTCCCTAATACCCCACGTTTTTTTCAGCAGAATTGGAGGAGAAGAATGCAGTTTTTTTTGATTACTTTTGATGTGTATGTGCAAGAGTGTCTTGGAATAATTCAAGTCTTGCATGTTATAGAAGTATGGCCCTTGTAATTGACCAAGAAAAGGGATCTTAGCATGTGTACAAGAGTCCCAATGCCACTTCCATTCAAGTATTATTAATTAAGTTTTATAAAATGGGAGGATTAAATTTTATAAAACTTTTATAATACTTCCATATATATATTTGTTATGTACATTTATATTTTTATAAAACCAAACTTTATAAAATGTATCATAACAAAATCAATTTATTTACCTATAAATAATTTAAACTCTTGTTATATATATAAATTAATCCATAATTTATATATATATATACACATCAAGTAATATTTCAGAAAACCATTTTTCTTGAAGTTCAAGTGTCGCGTATTTGATCAATGAACCAATCGTTAAAATCAAAGACGAATAAGGTGTCGGTAAGTTTGTTATTGGGTATGACCCGACTTGGATCATAATATATTAGCCACATTAATTAAATATGTCTCTCGGGCATACGAAATACCTTCAATCTCCCACTTGCACGAGAAACATAAGAAATTAATGCAAGTGATGGATACAGCCTAACACACCGTCCATCACCCCTAATATGTTATGACTTTGTGCCATTCAATAACATTATCCCTTTCGAGTTCCCATCTCGAATATGATTAGGTGAATCTTTCATTATTTCCTTTCGTCCTAGATGTCATGTTAAATCCAAGAGATACAGAGTAATCACTCTCTTATAGATTTAACTTTTCAGGCCTTAGACATCTGACTCTCAACGAATAAGAGGGACAAATTCCATCTTGACTACATACGTCCTAGATATACACTTTGCAATATACCTGAGTTCTTCCTTATGTACTACCATGTTTCAGAATAGCGAAGGAAGGAATCAAGGCACAGTACTAGGTGAATATCCGAACCCAATATGTATCTCAGGTCAGAGGATACAATGATATTCGCCTTTACTCAAGATTACATGTGATCAACCACAAAGGCTCTATACAGTAATTCTTGAGAGCGGGTCTTCCAATATTTGTGTCCCACAAATATCTATGAACCTTGGTAGCAACCTTGCCCCACATTCACCATTTGAATGTTAACCAATCCAAGTTCATAATAGTCTAGACCTCACACTTGTTCCCATAAATGTGATCAACTACGGAATTTAGAATAATGGTTTATTCATGGATAAAATATGCAAAATTGGAACATGACTCATAAATAAATTAATACCATAATTATATTAATGAGCTTGAACTAATTCGTTCCGTTACAATACATAAATAGATCAATTCCAATCACTAGAATATCGAAGCCCTAATGCACAAACATGTCCCTCATGTTTTGGCCCATGTAAAAGCTTCGTGAGTGGATCCGCAACATTATGATCTGTATGAACTTTGCGAATACATATCTTTCCTTTTTCAACTTCATCCCTTATGTAGTTGAATCTCCGCTCAATGTGACGAGTCTTTTGATGGGCACGAGGTTCCTTGATTTGAGCAATCGCACCCTCGTTGTCACAAAAGATCTCAAGAGGGTCCTGAATGGAAGGGACCACTCCTAAGTCGTCGATGAATTTCTTCATCCATGCAGCTTCTTGAGCTGCCAGTGAGGCGGCAATGTACTCCGACTCTGTAGTGGATAACGCAACAACCTCCTGTTTCGAGCTCTTCCAAGAGACCGCACCACCATTTAACATGAAGACATAACCGGATTGTGATCGAGAGTCATCTCGATCAGTTTGGAAACTCGCGTCCACGTAACCTTTTACAGCGAGTTCCTCCTCACCAGACCCATATATTAGAAACATATCCTTAGTTCTCCTAAGGTATTTCAATATACTTTTAACAGCAATCCAATGACTGTTTCCTGGGTTGTTCTGGTATCTACTTGTCAAGCTTAGAGCGCATGACACATCCGGTCTAGTACATATCATTGCATACATGATAGACCCAATAGCAGATGCGTATGGGACTTTCTTCATTCTCTCTTGTTCATCTTTCGTGGTAGGACACTGAGATGAACTGAGAACGGTTCCCTTTTGAATAGGTACCAAACCTCTCTTAGAGTTTTCCATCTTGAACCTTTTCAAGATTTTATCAATGTATGTACTTTGACTTAAACCTATCAATCTCTTGGATCTATTCCTATAGATCCCTATCCCCAAAATGTATTGTGCATCTCCAAGATCCTTAATGGAGAAGCAACTCTTTAGCCAAGTTTTGACTCCTTGCATTGTGGTAATATCATTCCCAAATAATAATATATCATCCACATATAGTACAAGGAATATGATAGTGCTCCCACTAGCTTTCTTATATACACAAGCTTCATCACCATTTTTAATGAAGCCAAATTTCTCGGCTTCCTCATTAAAACGATGATTCCACATTCTCGATGCTTGTTTCAATCCGTAGATTGACTTCTTTAACTTGCATACACTTTTAGGATATTTTGGATCAACAAAACCTTCAGGCTGGACCATATAGACATCTTCCATAAGATATCCATTTAGGAAAGCGGTTTTGACATCCATTTGCCATATTTCATAGTCGTAGTGAGCAGCAATGGCAAATAATATCCTAATAGACTTTAGCATTGCCACAGGCGAGAAAGTTTCATCATAATCAACCCCTTGAGTTTGAGTGAAACCTTTTGCAACAAGTCTAGCTTTATATGTATCCAAGTTTCCATGTATGTCGGTTTTCTTCTTGAAAAGCCACTTGCAATCAACTAGCTTAAAGCTAGGAGGTTGCTCAACAAGTTCCCAAACTTGGTTTTCATACATGGATTGCATCTCGGCGTTCATGGCTTCCTGCCATTTATCTTTATCAATCCTTGATAAAGCATCTTTGTAGTTTGTCGGTTCATCCAAATCAACCGTATAGCAACCTTCCACGAGAAACCCATATCTCTCGGGAGGATTACTAATCCTACTAGATCTTCGAACGTCTTGTGTACCTTGATCATCTATTTGATCATTTTCAACATCCTCATGTTGAGTACTAGTGCCAACCAATTGTGTATCATCGGCTTGATCTTGTACCTCTACAAGATCTATCTTCCTTTCACCATCACCTTCCATAAGGAACTTGGTTTCAAGGAATTCCGCTTTCCGAGCAACAAATACGGTTTGCTCGGATGGATCATAGAAGTAATATCCCATGTCATCTTTGGGATATCCTATGAAGATACACTTTGTGGATCGAGTATGTAGCTTATTTGCTACATAACGCTTAGGATAAGCTTCACATCCCCATACTTTCAAGTATGAAAGAGAAGGAGGTTTTCCAAACCACATCTCATGAGGAGTTCATTCCACCTTCTTGGTTGGGGCCATATTTAAAATACGAGCCGCGGAGCTTAGACAATAACCCCAAAATGATAGAGGCAACGAGCTTCTTGCCATCATAGATCGAACCATATCCATTAGGGTTCGGTTCCTCCTTTCGGAAACTCCATTAAGTTGGGGTGTTCCGGGTGGAGTAAGTTGTGAGATAATCCCACAACTCCTAAGATGATCTTGGAAGGCATCGCTTAGGTATTCACCTCCTCTATCGGTACGTAGTACCTTAATTGTCTTATTGAGTTGATTTTGTACTTCGTTTTGATATTCTTTGAATGCTTCAAACGTTTCGTCCTTGTGTCTTAATAAGTAGACATATCCGAAACGACTAAAGTCATCAATGAAAGTAACAAAGTATCTTTCACCTTTCCTAGTCATGGGTTTAAAGGGTCCACATACATCCGAATGTATTAATCCCAATAAATCTTTAGCCCTTTCATAGGTCCCTTTGAAAGGTGCTTTAGTCATCTTGCCTTGCAAACAAGATTCACATACTTCAAACGAATCCATTTCATTTGATTTCAAAAGTCCATTCTTTTGAAGTGTATGTATTCGGTTCTTGTTTATGTGACCAAGGCGACAATGCCATAAGTAGGAATCACTCAAATCCTTTTTGAGTTTCTTGGTGCTTGTATGGTACATTGAGCTACTAGATGATGTGTCATCATGAACCAATTCATAAATTCCATTTGAAGGCGAAGCCTTGAAATAGAATACATTATCTTTAGAAACATGAATATCATCATCAATAAAATTAACAACGTAACCACATTGTTTTAAGCGAGAAATAGAAATAATGTTTCTACACAAATCCGGAGCATACAAAACATTTTCTAAAATAAGTTCCAATCCACTTGGAAGCTTCAAAATAAAATCTCCTTGAGCTTTAACATGCACCTTTGCACCATTGCCCATATAGAGACTTGATGTTCCCGCCTTATGATCACTTCTTTTGAACCCCTGCAAAGAATTGCAAATATGAGTTCCACATCCAGTGTCTAATACCCATGTATTAGAAGAAATAATACTTAGCTCTATATATACCATATATATATTACCTGAGGTTTGCCCTGCATCCCTCTTGTCCTTCAACTCCTTAAGGTAGACCGGACAGTTTCGTTTCCAATGACCCATCTCACCGCAACCGAAACATGGGTCTTCTTTGGGGTTTGCCTTCTCGGCTACCTTTTGCTTCTTAGCCTTGTTGATGGTTGGGGTAACCATCTTCCCTTTCCCTTTGCCTTGATGGGCGGGTCCTTTTCTCTTGGCCACCTTTGGCTTAGAGGTGTTACCTTTTGACCCACCTTGATCGATTGCTAACACGGGTAAAGCCCTTTTACCCATGCTAGTTTCCGCCGTTCTAAGCATACCGTGAAGCTCACCTATGCTCTTATCCATCCCATTCATATTGTAATTAATTACAAATTGATCAAACCTTTTTGATAGGGAGTTAAGGATAAGATCGGTGGCTAACTCATTTGATATGTTTAGGTTAAGACGGTTAGCACGATCGATAAGGCTTTTCATCTTAAGTACATAAGATGAAACCGATTGGGTATCATCCATACGACAAGCATGTAGCGCCCGAACCGTTTCGAAGCGCTCGACACGCGCTTGTTGGAGGAACATCTCCTTCAATTGCGTTATCATGTCGTATGCACTATGATGTTCGAAATCCTTTTGGAGTTCGGGTATCATAGTCCCAAGCATTAAGCATGAGACTTGAAGGGAGTCGTGGCAATACTTATCGTAAGAGGCCATTGCCTCCACATCATTCTCATTCGGTTGATCGGGAATGGGGTCTTCAAGCACATACATTTTATCCTCTTGTTTGAGGACAATCCGAAGATTGCGGAACCAATCCATAAAGTTTGTATGGTTGAGTTTGTCTTTCTCGAGGAGAGACCGCAACGATAGGTTGTTTAGGTTAAGTGGTGCGTTTGGAATGTTGTTGTTGTTATTGGCGGCCATCTACAAAATTAACAAAGTTCGTTTAAGTATCGATTTTAATTTAACATTCAATACCCTTTTAAATTTTAATTGACTTATTAAATATTAGAATCCAACGGTAAATCAAATTTCGGTTAGGTGACCTTTATCCCGTTATTTGATTTAGCTAGGTAGTCATTTTATGACAATTGCAATCCTTTTGCAACTTCTAAGTTATGGGATCATGCAATCCTTTTGCATGGCATATTTATCCCATCAACGCCTATTTGTTCATCATGCTTCGGTGACCCTAAGTTCATGATTCCCAAATCAAGTCGTCCTACTTGTGTAAACATGTAGACTTAACATACAAGTGGTTAGGTGACCTTTATCCCAAATGTATGCGAAGTGTACCTTATTCATATTAGTTCGCTCATGACGGTTAGGTGACCTTTATCCCATCAAGAGTTTCCTAATACGTCTAAGTGTTTCCACAAAAAGGAAGGCGTTTAACTTGTTTGCCTTGTAAGTAAGGGATTTTGAGTTTTCGTTAATTCTAGTTTGAGAAAACTTTTATACCATACACCAACATGCATTTAGTGCATGGTACTTATGAAAAACCATTTTCATGTCTTGTAATTAAGCCAATTACTTAATATAAACCATTTTATATTTATGATCCTTATCATGTCCTTAATAACCGTTTTTTAATTTAACCATTTAAATTGACGTTTTTGCATGTCGTTAATAATGTCAATTTTAACCAATTTAAATTGCCATTTTAGTTTGTTGTTAACTTGTGTGATTAACTTGTAGCATACAAACATACAATCCACATAATCATACAAAACAACCACGCATGCAAAATCATATGTTCACAATCAAGCCATTTTTGGTAGACATTTGTTTAGCCGAAAACAAATGCCACCGGTTAAGGGTAATAACACAAAGTAGGAGGTTTTAACCTCCCACTTAATCTTGCATCCAAATGCTTCTTCAAGTCTTCATCATCTTCATCATTTTACAAAATATATCCTAATACATTTTGTCTAGAAAATGAAAATACAACCTAATCTATTTTACATACCAAATATAAAATAAATTACATAACCAAAATAATAAATATTACAACCAAATGAATAATTATTACATGCCTTTTGAATGAATGATAATACATACCAAATGAATCATAAATCAACCAAACAAACATTCATTCAACCACAAGGTCTTGGCTATGATTGTGAACATCAAAATATCACCAAATATTTACCAAATGGCAAACCCAAAACCATTTTGGAACACCCATAAATTCGGCCAAAAGACCAACCCACCCAAATCCATTAATTTTTGCATTTTATTATCATGCATGTACATAAAATGCAAAGTTATGGTGAGTTCAAAAACCATCTCGAAGCATATTTCAACAACCTCGGCTCTAGATACCATTGTTGGGATTTAACATGTTTCATGATACTTAAAACCATTTAAGAACCAATTAAAAGCGGAAGCATGTAATTACCATTTTAAAACATGTTAATCTTTAACCAATTAAAGTTAAATCCCAATTAGGATCAAGTTGAGAAATAAGCTTACAAACTACAAGCAAGAATAAGATGTTATACCTATTCCAAGCTAGTTGAAAGTGATGAAGATGATGATGTTGAATGGAGCTTCAAATGGATGAAACCTCAAGTTGTTATACCCCAAGCTTATCACCAACACCTTGTACTTTGGTTAGGATTTATTGACACTTGAATTTAGCTTCCAAAAACCAAATTAAGAACCCCTTTTTCTCCCTAATACCCCACGTTTTTTTCAGCAGAATTGGAGGAGAAGAATGCAGTTTTTTTTATTACTTTTGATGTGTATGTGCAAGAGTGTCTTGGAATAATTCAAGTCTTGCATGTTATAGAAGTATGGCCCTTGTAATTGACCAAGAAAAGGGATCTTAGCATGTGTACAAGAGTCCCAATGCCACTTCCATTCAAGTATTATTAATTAAGTTTTATAAAATGGGAGGATTAAATTTTATAAAACTTTTATAATACTTCCATATATATATTTGTTATGTACATTTATATTTTTATAAAACCAAACTTTATAAAATGTATCATAACAAAATCAATTTATTTACCTATAAATAATTTAAACTCTTGTTATATATATAAATTAATCCATAATTTATATATATATATACACATCAAGTAATATTTCAGAAAACTATTTTTCTTGAAGTTCAAGTGTCGCGTATTTGATCAATGAACCAATCGTTAAAATCAAAGACGAATAAGGTGTCGGTAAGTTTGTTATTGGGTATGACCCGACTTGGATCATAATATATTAGCCACATTAATTAAATATGTCTCTCGGGCATACGAAATACCTTCAGCTAGTTGAAACTCAAACGCAGTTTTTCACATCTCAGAAACAAACTAATGAACAAAATGCTCAAGCATTTAGAAATCAACAAGCTTCTATTCAAAATCTGAAACAAGAAGTAAGTAACCTAGCAAGGTTAATAGGTGAAAGAAAACCGGGAAGTCTACCTAGTGATACAAATGCTAACCCCCGGAATGAAACAGCTAAAGCCATTACCACAAGAAGTGGTACAACACTTAAACCACCTGAAATACCTGTAACTTCTGATGAAGCTATTCCTACTCCACAAGAACCACAACCTGATCAAGATAAGGAAAAAGAACCGGTAGTTGAAAAGGTTAATGAAGATAACACAGTTAAGGCTAAACCTTATGTTAAACCATACCAACCACCACTTCCTTACCCGAGTAAAATGAAGAAAGAGAAACTTGAAGTCGAGCAATCCAAATTCTTGGATATGTTTAAACAGATAAATGTAAATCTTCCTTTCATTGATGTGATTTCAGGAATGCCTAGATATGCTAAATTCTTGAAAGATCTAATCTCAAATAGAAAGAAAATGGAAGAACTCTCGGCTGTTACTATGAATGCTAATTGTTCAGCAGTGCTGTTGAATAAGATACCAGAAAAATTATCTGATCCAGGAAGTTTCACAATTCCATGTTTTCTAGGTAGTCTTAGTTCAATAGAAGCATTGGCAGACTTAGGTGCTAGTATAAATCTAATGCCGTATTCACTATACGCTAAACTAGACCTTGGAGAATTGAAACCAACAAGAATAAGCATACAACTAGCCGATAGATCAATAAAATATCCTAGAGGGATAATGGAGAACATGCTAGTTAAAGTTGGTACTTTAGTATTTCCAGTAGATTTTGTTGTTTTGGACATGGAAGAAGATTCTCAAGTTCCTCTCATATTAGGAAGACCATTCTTAAATACGGCTAAAGCAATGATAGACGTGTTCGGTAAGAAACTGACCCTAAGTATAGAGGATGAGAGTGTTACCTTTTCAGTTGATAGAGCAATGCAACAACCGCAATCTGCAGATGATACATGTTATTATATTCAAACTATAGATGCACATGCAGAATTATTAGAAGAATTTCCAGAATTACAAGGAACAGGAGAATGTTCTTTAGGAGAAAGTAATGAACCAATTGAAGAAGCTGAAATGTTAGCTACACTTATAGCTAATGGATATGAACCAACAACAGAAGAAATTCAAATGCTAAAAGAAGAAGACAGATATCGATATAAATCATCGATAGAAGAACCTCCGAAATTAGAGTTAAAGCCACTTCCAAACCATTTGGAATACGCTTATTTACATGGTGAATCTGAATTACCTGTAATAATATCGTCTTCTCTTACTGAAAATGAGAAATCACAACTCATTTCTGTGTTGAAAGCTCATAAACCAGCCATTGCATGGAAGATTCATGATATTAAAGGAATAAGTCCTTCGTATTGCACACATAAAATCCTTATGGAAGAAGGTCATAAAACGTATGTGCAACGCCAACGAAGACTAAATCCTAATATGCAAGATGTAGTTAAGAAAGAGATTATTAAACTGCTAGATGCAGGTTTAATTTATCCAATCTCTGATAGTCCATGGTTAAGCCCAGTTCAATGCGTGCCTAAGAAGGGTGGCATGACTGTCATTACAAATGAGAAAAATGAGCTTATTCCTACTAGGACTGTAACAGGATGGCGTGTGTGTATTGATTATAGAAAATTAAATGACGCCACCAGAAAAGATCACTTTCCCTTACCTTTCATTGATCAAATGTTTGAAAGATTAGCAGGAAATAGTTACTATTGTTTTCTAGATGGATTTTCCGGATATTTTCAAATTCCAATAGCACCCGAAGATCAAGAGAAAACCACGTTCACGTGCCCTTATGGTACTTTTGCTTACAAACGCATGCCATTTGGACTTTGTAACGCCCCTGCAACCTTTCAAAGGTGTATGATGGCGATTTTTCATGACATGATAGAAGAATGCATGGAAGTTTTCATGGATGACTTTTCAGTCTTCGGTGATACATTTGAAACATGTCTAGTTAATCTGGAACGAATGCTTATTAGATGCGAACAATCAAATCTAGTTCTTAATTGGGAGAAATGCCATTTCATGGTTAAAGAATGCATCGTTCTTGGTCATAAAATTTCAAAAGAAGGAATTGAAGTGGATAGAGCTAAAGTAGATGTAATTGCTAAACTTCCACATCCCACCAATGTTAGAGGAGTTAGGAGTTTTCTATGGCATGCCGGTTTTTACCGACGTTTCATAAAAGATTTTTCTAAAATTGCCACTCCTATGAATAAACTCCTAGAAAAGGATGCTCCATTCATCTTTTCCGATGAGTGTATCAAATCTTTTAATATTCTTAAAGAGAAACTCACTAATGCGCCGATCATGATAACACCAAATTGGAATCTACCATTTGAACTAATGTGCAATGCAAGTGATTTTGCAATGGGAGCCGTTTTAGGACAAAGGATTGAAAAACGATTTCAACCTATATATTATGCTAGTAAGATGTTACAAGGAGCACAAACGAACTATACAACTACTGAAAAAGAACTCCTTGCTATTGTCTTTGCTTTTGACAAATTTCGATCATATCTCGTCCTAGCAAAAACGGTGGTCTATACCGACCATTCTGCTCTTAGATACCTATTTTCGAAATAAGATGCTAAACCAAGATTAATCCGTTGGATCTTACTCTTACAAGAGTTTGATATTGAAATCCGAGATAAAAGAGGAGCAGAAAATCTCGCCGCTGATCATCTTTCTCGTCTTGAAAATCCCGAATTAGAAGTTCTAAATGAATCGGCCATACAAGACAACTTTCCTGATGAATATCTATTGAAGATAGATTATAAAGAAATTCCATGGTTTGCAGACTATGCAAACTACTTAGTTTGTGGATTCCTTGAAAAAGGATTATCGTACCAAAGACGAAAGAAATTCTTCAGTGATATAAAACACTATTTTTGGGAAGATCCACATCTGTTTAAAAGTTGTCCCGATGGAATAATACGCCGATGTGTATTTGGAAATGAAGCCAGTAAAATATTAAACCATTGTCACACAGGACCAACAGGAGGGCATTATGGGCCTCAACTAACAGCAAGAAAAGTTTATGATGCTGGATTCTATTGGCCTACAATTTACAAAGACGCACACCTTCTTTGCAAATCCTGTGATGCTTGTCAAAGGGCCAGAAAAATAAGTCAACATGATGAAATGCCACAAAATGTCATCCAAGTATGTGAAGTATTTGACATTTGGGGTATTGACTTTATGGGTCCACTTCCAAAATCTCATAATAATCTATATATACTCGTAGCCATTGATTATGTATCTAAATGAGCGGAAACACAAGCTCTCCCAACTAACGATGCACGAGTTGTAGTCAACTTTTTAAAACGTCTTTTTGCAAGGTTTGGAACACCGAAAGCTTTAATAAGTGATCGGGGTACTCATTTCTGTAATAATCAACTTGAGAAAGTTCTTAAAAGATATGGAGTAACTCATAAAATCTCCACCGCATATCATCCACAAACAAGTGGACAAGTTGAAAATACCAACCGAGCTTTAAAACGTATTCTAGAGAAAACCGTAGGATCAAATCCGAAGGAATGGTCCATTAAATTGGAGGATGCACTCTGGGCTTTTAGAACAGCCTACAAAACTCTAATTGGAACCACATCTTTTAGACTTGTTTATGGAAAAGCGTGTCATCTTCCAGTAGAAATTGAACACAAAGCATTTTGGGCTTTGAAGACATGTAATCTTGATTTACATGAAGCCGGACGTCTACGATTAAGTCAACTAAACGAATTAGAAGAATTAAGACATGAAGCATACGAAAATTCGTTAATCTATAAAGAAAGAACGAAGAAATGGCATGATAAAAGAATCAGAAGTTCAAAAGAATTTAAGGAAGGAGACAGAGTTCTTCTTTTCAATTCACGATTCAAGCTATTTCCTGGAAAATTGAAATCAAGATGGTCTGGACCATTCATAGTTAAAAGAGTTTTCCCATACGGAACGATAGAATTAATAAATTCAAATGGGATTGAATTTAAAGTTAATGGTCACAGAGTTAAACACTACATAGATAGTCCGATGGAAGTCGACAACGAAGTTAATCACAATTTCGATACCACAGCTAACTAAGTGTGGGGAGAATCAAATCTTTAAAGGATAATATGTATTTCTGTTAGAGTTAGATTGTCTGTTTTCGTGTAGTTCTCGAAAATGGAACCCGAATGGTCTTTCCCTAGCAGACCCTAAAGAACTAGTCTTCTCCCCCCATTCTGAATTTTTATTTTTTTTATGAAATGAAGACTGCCTGTGAACTAAACCATGGTCTAATGCTACACGCTTTGATCACTAAACGTAATAATGACACACTACCGAGTGAAATAGTATCAGTAATCAGAGAAAGAATGGACGGAGTTAGAAAAGAATCTAGATGCGAAGATAATAAGTTACAATTTGGTAACGGAAAATCAAAATCCGCAGCAAAAAGAAGAGCACGACACCTAGAAAGATGTCACAAATGCGGAAAATGGTCACATGGAGGTAAATGTTCAAATAATCAAACCTATTCAAACACCGAATTTGTTACTTTATGCAGAGACGGACCGTTCATATGTTTAGAAGAAAAGACACTGAATGCTCGAGGTTACGCCTATGTAGCTATGGAAAACCAATTAAACCGACTATCTTATGAATGGGATAGATCATATAACTAAGAAATCTATTTCACAGGTATGTTTGTACAGTTTTTATTTTATTTTTTTTTATTTTTAACCTTTTGATAATAAACGCTAATTTGTTCGCTATAAAGTATTAAATTGTTATTGAATAAAATTAGGTTTGGAGACCGAAATTATTGATATCATTCAAAAAATTTATTACATCACTGCGAAATTTAACGTTTATTCTTAAGGTATAAATATCTTTAATCAATCAACCCAAAATATTTCAAAAATTCGTCATGAGTTAAATTAGGTCTTGGAACCGAAATTACTTTACCGAAAAGAGGGGCGTATATTTTTGATAATATTTGATTGATTAAAGTGGGATAAAAAGCCAAAAAGATTTTTAATTTTATTTTTACCATGTTTTAAAAATTAATATATAAATCTTAAATTAATATTGAAAACTTTGTAAAAACAATATATTTAAAATTATAAATATTTGAAAAATTAATATAAGTTTGGTATGAATTTTTAATTTTTAAAATATGAATTTTTAATTTTATGCATTTCAAATTTTAAGTTTGGTGTGAATTTTTAATATTAATTTTGAATTTTATATTTAAGTTGTGTGAATTTAAAAACAAAAATTTACTTTATCTTATTAAGTTAAAAATATGATTTTTAAAATCGTCGTAAGTTGAAGACTAGGTCTTTGAACCGAAATTGCTTTACCCGAGGGAGGGACGAGAACTTTTATTATCATTATTTTTAATCTTATTGAATTAAAGTATGCAAAAAAAAAAAAAAATTAAAAAACCCAAAAATCTAAGCTTTTAAAACAATCGCTTGAAAAAGACAAATTTTAAAATTTTGTCGAAGGACGGACTAGGACATCGATCCGAAACGACCTCGTCCTAAGAAAAAGGGAAATAAAATTTTAAAATTAATCACTTAATTGTTTTATAAGTTAATTTAAAAAAAAAAAAAAAAAGCTGAAAACACTGTACCCGGACCCCCATGCGATCGCATGGTATTTTCACTATACCTCCATGCGATCGCATGGAGGCAAAAATCAGGCCTGATACAAACAGCAGCTCGGTTCTGCCTCAACACAAACACACACATACATTCACGAAACTCACCCAAAAATTCACCAATTTTCGCCATTTTTCCACCGTAATTCATCAAAATTCTTGCTCTAATGATGCCTAGATTCTCATTCTTCAGTAAATTGGTAAAAATTACACCCCTAAACTCTATAAATTCCTAGTTTTTGTGATAATTACCAATTTTTTACCTAATGCAATTTTGTTAATTTATAGTGTAATTAGTGTTAAATTGTTAGTATTTTATGCATGTATAACCTAGATTGATGCTATTTAACATGATTTGAAGCCAAAAACTTCAAAATTTTTAGAAATCTTGGGTTTGTGTTCTTGAGAAATTTGGGGCTTTTTGATATAAACAGGTTATGGCCAATTTTTGTCATGAATTATTGCTAAATTGAGTAGTGTAACATGTTTAGATAGTTAAATGATCCAAACAATGATCCTAAACATGATTTTTGGAGATTAAAGTGGACTTTTTAAGTTCAAAATTCATGAACTTGATTAATTTGATATATTTGCCATTTGAGACTTGTTTAATTATTAGTAATGAATATTTTGACATGTTATTTGAGTTAAATGCTTGTGAATTTTGTATACATTTTCATATGTGCTTATTTGAAAAGTGTAGAATTGTGAAAAATTGTGAAAATGTGTATAAGTTTACTTTTGATTTAACATGTTATAGTGATTGTTTTAAGTTGTTATTTTGCTAACACTAATGCATATTTGGATGCACAAATTTTGTGTTTAATGTGTTTTTTACAGAGAGCCGATACTGGAGGTTCAGGAGCATCATTGTGATGACCCGGAAATTTCCGAACAAATTTAAACTTTAATCTTTATATATATCCGACACGATAAGCAAAATCTGTAATGTTGAGTCCCAAAAGTTTTGAAACTATATTCATTTAATCAAATACCCTTTGACCATGCCTAACGATTCACGAACAATTATGTGTAAATAAATATATATGCATATACATGTGTGCTTATTAAATTGAGATATATTAATAAAACATTGAACGGATTAGTTAATATGAATATAAGCTATGAGATCTATTTTTTTTGAACTTGGAAATGCTATCAAGGTATTGAATGAATAATATGTTACATAAACATATTTGTTCGGTGTAAGTTTATCGATGAGATTAAAAGATAATATCAAATGATTGAATTATCGGATACATTGAACTATGATTATGAGTCTCTGTTATGAGGTCCACTTTGAATTAGGAAACCCTTACTTTTTAACGGTATTCGGAATAAATGGTAAAGTGATTTACAAGTAAGAACAAAGTATCACTTATTGGAAGTTAGACAAAAGTTAGTGGAGAATCGAATTTCATAATACTCGATTTATCATATAGAAGGAATAATTGGGATAAGATTCGTTGACTAGATAAACCCATTTGATATGTTATATTAAGATATATTATTTAGAAAGTTAAAGAAATTAAACTAAAAATTTACGCATAAAAGAATGAAATCAAATTAAGTTTTAAAGCATAAACGTTATAGGATTTTTCGATTTTGTAAAGGATCTTAAATTATATAATTAGTCTTGAAAGGATAACTAGTATGTTATTAGATAAATATTTTAAAAATATGTATAAGATTATAACTTTTAATTTAAATTAGTCATAAAACGTTTTGATATTAAACTAATATTAATAAATATATACTTTGATAAATAACAAGATTATGAATTATAAAAGTAAATGACCAAAACACTCAAAAGATTAAGTTACACTTTGAGTGGATTATTTTTTTTAATTAATTTAAGTCTAGTTATTAATAAAGGTACGTGTCACTAAATGTTTAATTTAAAATAAAATATTTTGACAAACAAAGAGACTTTAATTTATAGAAGGAAATGACCACAATGCTCAACTTTACAAGTTATATTTTTATAAAGATAATTTATTGTTATGTAAGTCAAATTTTTGTATAAGGTACACGTCACGTAACATAAAAGGCTAGTTTTCTAAACGTACGAAAGTGCGCACGAAAAATTGAAAGTGGTACATGAGTCGTGAGATCACGACCGTGTCATTTTTGTAAAAATTATATTTTTACTACGCACGTAAATATAATATAATATTTAATTAATTCTAAAGATTAAATATATTATATATTAATTAATATTATTTATAACCTAATGAGAATGAGTGTCGGTAAGGACTATCTACAAAATGGAAATGAAAAGGAAGGTCATACGTGGGGTAGGTTGGATTCAATCTCTTTAAAATGATTGAATTCATTTTCGTTTGATTTAGTTCTCATATACCTATCTCTCGTACTACACTCTCTATATATAAATTTTAATTATTATTATTATTATTAATATTACTAATATTAATTATTGTTATTATTATTATTATTAGTATTAGAAATATTATTATTAGTATTTATACATAAAATACTACGACGAGGTCATGAGCGAATTATTTCAAAAATGAGTTTTTGCGAGTAGGATAGGGCTCAAGAAATTATGGGTTATAGTTATGGAGGTGATGGGTATGGTTCATGGGTATGCTCGTGAGGTCAATCTAGTAATTATCGTCTCCGTTGCGTCTACGTATCTTTCCTGCAATATTGAATCTCAATATTGATACGTGAGTACTCATAATTTAATTTTTACATACTAATAGTGTATCCCTGACTAGTGCTCGAGAATATAGGATTGTGCATGCTTGTATATTTGATATTGCCCTTAGATAAGCTATGTTGAATCTTAAAGGTTGTTATACTAGGGATGAAATAAGGTATAAAATATGCATGTCCTTGGAAAGCTAGCGAAAAATTAAGAACTTTTCATTTAGATATCAAATGGATTCGATGAACGGTTAGAAAGTTATGAAATAAACGAATTGTATAATTAATTTCGTAATTAAAATTGCTGATGATAATTAGTAAACTAATTTTCTGGGTAATAAAAAGTGGTTATTTGGATTCTACTCGTCGAGTAGATGAATTTTCATATAAAGCACGTCTCGTTTCGTTGAACGGTTGTCAAGTTATGGATAAAAGAAGTTTTGTAAATTTTGATGAAACGTCGATACGGAAACTGAAATTCTCGCTGATCTGCGTTGTTTCAGATTAAAACAAAAATACCACTGAATTCTTTGTTGTAAGGTCTAACAAACGACTCTGGCCGTTTGTCAATTCGAGTCTCGACGATTTTTCTAAAAATCGTCAAAGTTGACTGTTTGGCCACATTTTAAAATTCTAAAAAGAGTTGAAACTTTTTTTTATTAAAAATGTCAGTTTTGTATCAGTTGTCATGGTCGGCCTGATGTGTGTTTACTTTTGCCAAAAATCATGTTATATCTTTGAGGTAACGAGAATTTGAAGGCTGTGACCGTTTATCAATCGGAGTTCCGATAATTTTTCTAAAAATCGCTGAAGTGGCCGTTTAGTCATGTTTGACCGAAAAATCATTTTGTTGTATAAGTTATTGTATTTTTGCATGCGACCTCGTTTTTACTTTAACCTTTGACTTTTTACTTTAACCTTTGACTTTTGACCTTGAACTTTGACTTTTCCCGTTAACTTTTCAATTAATTTTTTCGTGTTGACTTTCTCTAAATACTAAAATACTATTTTATGATTATGAAACCATTTGTGTTACGTTGTTTCACACGTCACCTTTTACTAGAATTTTAACTGAGCATGGGTAATATAACATGTTACTATACTGTTGAGTCAGACTCGAGCATTAGGATTGTGGTACACTATGACTTGGCCTAAATTGTTAGACAAATTTTGACCGACATATAAATATATATAATTAATATAGGTTCGTGAATCTGAGGCCAACCCTACACTTGTTCAATGATGTTATATGTATTTTTACTACAAAATACAGTATGGTGAGTTTCATTTGCCTTTTTACCCTTTATATTTTTGGGCTGAGAATACATGCGCAATTTTTATAAATGTTTTTTCGAAATAGACACAAGTAATCGAAACTACATTATATGGTTGAATTATCGAAATCGAATATGCCCCTTTTTATTAAGTCTGGTAATCTAAGAATTAGGGAACATACACCCTAATTGACGCGAATCCTAAAGATAGATCTATTGGGCCTAACAAACCCCATCCAAAGTACCGGATGCTTTAGTACTTCGAAATTATATCATGTCCGAAGTAGGATCCCGGAATGATAGGGGATATTCTTATATGTATCTAGTTAATGTCGGTTACCAGGTGTTCACCATATGAATGATTATTTTTTGTCTCTATGCATGGGACGTATATTTATGAGAACTGGAAATGAAATTCTTGTGGTCTATTAAAATGATGGAAATAAATGATTATGATAAACTAATGAACTCACCAACCTTTTGGTTGACACTTTAAAGCATGTTTATTCTCAGGTGTTAAAGAAATCTTCCGCTGTGCATTTGCTCATTTTAAAGATATTACTTGGAGTCTTTCATAGCATATTTCGAAGAACGTTGCATTCGAGTCATTGAGTTCATCAAAGATTATTATTAAATCAATTTATAGTTGGATAGTGGATATTATGAAATGGTATGCATGCCTGTCAATTTTTGATGTAAAGAAAGATTGTCTTTTAAAAACGAATGCAATGTTTGTAAAATATATCATATATAGGTCAAATACCTCGCAATGTAATCAACTATTGTGAATCGTTTATAATGTATATGAACGGGTCCTTTCAGTTGGTATCAGAGCGGTGGTCTTAGCGAACCAGGTCTGCATTAGTGTGTCTAACTGATAAGTCGTTAGGATGCATTAGTGAGTCTGGACTTCGACCGTTTCTGCATGTCAAAAGTTTTGCTTATCGTTTATAGTCGGAAATCATCTTCTTATCATGTAACGACCCGGATTTTTCCGATCGTTTTACACTTATAAGATTAATATTTACATAAATTAAAACTTACCAACATGATAAGCAATCTAAATTGTTGAGATTTATGATTTTGAAAAGAGTTTTACATAACGTTTAACCGTCTAGTTTGACCGATGATATCACGAACTATACAATATATGTTAATTATACGTTTGTGTATATATATGTATATATACATATTTAACATGATTTAAGGATGTTTAAATATCTCATTTTGTATTAATAACAATAAGTTATAAGTATATTTTGAAACTACTAACTTAAGCTTTCAAAACGATAACTATACATAACGTTATTTGACATAAATACTTACGACCTATAATGTTTATACATATATCGTATATATAATGTATTTAATCACTTTTAAAGACTTAAATACATAAAACAATATAAGTATATTCACAAAAGATAGCTATATTTGAATCCTCATTCCATTTTTCACAAGATTTCTATACGTATATCTAGAGTATATGTACTCGTATCATACCTAGCTTCTATACGTATTTACTATTGGTATATACACATCAAATCACCACCAACCAGCCCTTGTTCATGCCTTATGTATAAGGTAACTACTTTTGTTATTTAGTATGACAATTTCACATGATTAAAAGATCTTTTCACAAAATTACAAATTTATACACCTTTTACACCACCATAAATACATGCATCCATTTTCAATTTTTGGAACATCATTTCTCTAGCTAAACACACACACTTACTAGCCTCATGTCTCTCTAAGAACTCCAGCAAAAATCCTCTCAAGAATCACCTTAAACACCACCATAAAAAGATCAACAAAAACACTACAAAAATATAACTTTCAATTCAAGTTTATGTCTTAAGTTGCTTCCAATCTTTCATCCAATTTCATCACTCTTTTGGTTCTAGGTTTTTACTCCTCTTTTACAGCAATCTTGTCCAAGTAACTTGAGGTAGTAACTTTGTTCATAACCTTATTCGATTCATATATATATAGCTATCTTATTGTATGGTATACAATTTTAACAACAAAAACATAGTTTGAATGATTTCAAACTTGTTTGCAAACTAAATAGATCCTTCTAACTTAACTTTTAAAATACTTCAAGACCTGTAATATAACTTAAATATATGCTAATTTAACAAGGTATAACTTGGTTTTTCAAAGAACACCTTAAAAAACTGTTTTTATGACGTCGGAGTGCAATCGGGGGCTGTTTTGGGTTGGATAATTAAAAACCATCTTGAACTTTGAATTGGAGGTTTATATTCTGGAAAAATGATATTTCTTATGAATATGTTAACACATAAAAATTTCATGATTTAATTCATAGTATAAGTATTTTTAGAAAAATGGTCATTAAATGATGTTTTTGTAACAAAAATGATTAACTTCATAAGTTTCACCAAAATTTGACCTATGACCTATGATTTCGAATACAAACTAAGGTATTTACAGTTCATATTCTTAAAGAGGGACTCGATCCAAGGAAGTGGAAAGTTGAATCAACGAAAACGGAGTTGTAACGAAGAAATTATGACCAAAACAAAATCGGATATCCAAGACTAGTTTAGCCACGAAAATAATTGGAGAAAATTAAATAAATCACATCTTCCTAAAGTAACATGATATTTTATACATATGTACTCATAATTTAATTTTATATGGTTCAGGATCACCCGTAAACAATACGAGAAGATTAATCATAAGATCCCATGATTGTACGCAACACGTCATTTGACAACACCGGTACTTTATGTACGCAACACGTCATTTGACAACACCGGTACCATGGGTCAAGATTAATCTCGACCAATACATATACGATGGGGGTTTTATTTATTTCATTGGGGGTTTATTAAACAACTAAATATGAACCATTAAAATTGAATTACTAACATCGGACTGCTAACTACGGACTAAGGAATTATTAAAAGTATTAAAAGTATTATAAGTATATATATGTGACGATTGTTTAAAAAGAAAAGGTATTGATATATTATATATGGATAGGTTCGTGATATCAATCGGAGACCAAGTCGAAATTACATATCTTCAAGACAAAAGTGAGTATATAGTCCCACTTTTAAACTCTAAATATTTCGGGATGAGAATACATGTATTTTATGTTTTACGCTATGGACACAAGTAACTGAAAAATATATTCTACGTTGAGTTGTACCACTGGCATACTTCCCTGTAGCTTGGTAACTAATATTTACAGCGGTATTGTAAACGCGAATCCTGTTGATAGATCTATCGGGCCTGACAACCCCAACCGGACTGGACGACCAGTATTCAACGGTTGCACAGTACTTCGTTTCGTGACTACACCTTGGTACGGTGTAGTAAGATTTCATAATAAAGGGAATATGCGACGTGATTAAATGTTAAGTATGGTTACCAAGTGCTCAACCACTTAGAATATTTTTATTAAAATGTTTATATATGAAATCTTGTGTTCCATTGTTATAACGCTGCTAGCATCAAACCTATATATCTCACCAACTTTATGTTGACGTTTTAAAGCATGTTATTCTCAGGAATGAATTAAGTCTTCCGCTGTGCATTAGCTCATGTTAAGGATACTACTTGGGACCTTTTAAGCCATGATACAAAGACGTTGCATTCGAGTCATTGGAGTTCAATAGAGAATATAAATAAGTAAATGACAGATTAGGTCATTTGGATATTATGAAATGTTAGACGAAAATGTCAAATATTGATGTAATGATAGTTTGCCTTTTAAGAATAAATGCAACGTTTGTAAAATGTATCATATAGAGGTCAAGTACCTCGCAATGTTATCATATGTTATTGTATTCGTCCCTATGGATTGGGTCGGGTCGTCTCATGTGGTATCAGAGCGTTGGTCTTAGCGAACCAGGCCTTGCATTAGTGTGTCTAACTGGTAGTTGTTAGGATGCATTAGTGAGTCTGGACTTTGACCGTGTCTACATGTCAAAAGTTTTGCTTATCATATCTAGTCGAAAATCATCTGCTTATCATCCTTAAGAATTGCCTGCTTAGTATTCTTAAGTCTAGACACATCTTACTGCATTTGGTGCATCGATAGTGTATAGACAAAATTCGTATCCTAGCGTATCTGTTGCTATAGACATTGCCTGACGAATTTCAAAGATTCTCCGTAATTCACGGGATTTTGAGTATTATAAATACATATGTAAATTATGTATTGAAGAATACCAAACCCAACTCCTATAATCTATTCCAAACCAAAAATTCATTTCCCCGACTGTACAAGATGAACTCCGCGTCCAGTTCGAATTCCTCCGACTCCGACAGCTACGCTGATATGGATTTCCATTCGGGCTCCGAAGGCAGCGTCACTGGAATGGATCAACCAATTTCTCATCATCTATTCTGGATGAATTGGGGATGGGTTCGTAGTATATAAATTATTGGAGACAAGAAGAAGGTGATCCCTTTCACCCACCGAATTGCCCCATTGGCGACGAACTTGAAGCACTTACCGGCGAACCTGTTCGAGAAACCATTTTCTCTCTCATTTCTCGAGTATCTCGTCACGATTATATCCTATCCCATATTTCGGATCTTGTTCATTCGCTCACTCCAACCGCCAATCATCCTGGTGTACTAGCAGAAATTAACGAACTTCGCGCTCGTGTGACGGCTTTGGAGAACACGGTGCGAAGGTTACAAACACCAGCAGCAGCACCAGCAGCATAACCAGTACCGTTAACAACATCAACCTCGCAATCTTCAGTACTAGTAGCATCATCGACGTCAACGACATCATCAGCATCAACACCAACCGTATCATTACCACCACCAACAATCACATCCGCACCACGTACCTCAACATCATCATCTGAACTTCGAATATGATCTTTGTTCTACATATCATTCTACACCGATTACCTCTTCTTTACGTATCGTTCTTCGTTCGACATGACGATTATGTAATCTCTAATGTTTTGGAGATTATGTAATCTAGTAATAACGATAAATCAAATGAGTTGAATATTTTATTGACTCATTAAATTCATAGTTACCTCCGAAGAAAATATATATGCAAATATATTTTCATAAAGATTGTAATTAAAAATTTCATTCGTACAAACTGTTAATGATGAAAATATTTTAACGGGTGGGTAGTACCCAAGGAATATTTAGAATTCACATTAACAAGTTACACTGTACATTCTTCGAATCTGATTCAACGATCATTTATTATCCTACTTACAATTACCGATATACGTATCCGTTCACCCCAGATTAACCATTTCCATTTAAATTTCATATTTGGATTTTTACCTATCCGAATCCAACAAGTGGCATAATGAAGAAACATTGGCAAAATAAAAATTGTTAGAAACAGATGAATTAATTAATTGAAATTGTGATAGGATTACACGCTAACTGTTCCGGCTAACTGTTCCCAGCTAACTGATTAATATTTAATTTATCGCAATTTACATTCTTGCAATTTTAATTTCTGTACTTTACATACCGTCGGGACACATGTACAACAACACGTCGGATTAATTCTGAGACAACACGTTGTATAATGGGTCATGATATATATTTATTTATTTTACGCATTTTAAATAACGGGACACGTATACAAGGTTTCGACTTATCATATTGATCCATCTATATATATATTTCGGAACAACCATAGACACTATATATGTGAAGGTGGGAGTTGGCTATACAGGGTCGGAGTTGATTCCAAAATATATATATACTTTGAGTTGTGATCGACACCGAGACCAGTACACGGGTCACGATACGTATTAAGTAATTCGAATATTATATATTTAGTTCATATATGAATTTATTGAACCATTGGACAATCGGACTATTGGACTGCTAACTTTGGACAATTAAAAATGAGTTAAAATGATGATTATTACATATGAAACTAAACAATCCTTCAAGTTTGCCACTTGATTCTATTTTAAACCTCATTTGTATCTTGACGATTACAATTCGCATTCACAACTTTTCATGATTCTTGAAAACATCTCGATCGAGAAGTTCAACCAGCCGCACCTCGTCTACGGAATAAAGATTTATGCATACAGTTATGCACCTAAAAATTTTTGAACTCGAAGTTATAGTTAAAACGTATCCGCATCGAATTCCTTATCATCCATTAGCAAAAACAATCACGCGATTCCTTTTCAATTAACTAATTTTGTCACAGCTCCACTTCGATATCTCAGTAAGACTACTCTTATTACAATCTCGATATATATATATACGTTGTTCTTTCGCCATCGTTACCGGAGAACCTTTTATATTCCATCATATTACCATCAGCGTTTAATCATCTAAAAATACAATTCTCCTTAAACCATCTTGGTTTGATAACCAATGACCCAGATCCGATAACTTTAAAAATACTGACGAAGCAGCATGTTGTAGAAGGTCTTAATGACCAAATGTTGATGATAAAAGAAGGAAGTGTTAGGAACGCTCGATAGAAAATTGGTACTGAAAACCGGATTGAACAAACCATGAAGGAGACTCTGAACAAGTTACAAGGACTAAACTTGTACATAAAGAATTATGACGATTCTGTAGCAAACACCTTGCTTCTGAATCTAAACCCTTACGGGTCAATCTTCATCATCATCCTTCGACATTAGAAATTCCAAGATATTATCATATCTTTCATTATAAATATCCTCAATATTTCTGAAGATATTTTCACCACTATCCTTATCTGAAATCATTTATCTCTCTGTAATATATGCGTTACAATATAAAGGAAACTGTGTTAGTTTCTAAATCCTTCAAGTTTAAAATAGGAATGTTCTGAAGCAGTGTTGGGAACTGATGCATGAACTAGTATAATATAATGAAACTTGATCAACTTCATTATATTACAGTAAGTCATGTTAAGTTTCTAATGGAATATGATGATTCACAGTACCGTCATCATGTGCCATGTTACACGACTTTTACATTCTATCCAATTCCGAAACATATTAAGAACAAATCATCTTGATAGTTCTATTTTCCTGGATATTCTGGTAATTTGACAAATCAAAATCGTGCCATTACCATTCCTTTCTTAGAGCATTAGCTATGTTCATTCCGAATTTTATACCTACAAATTTCGAACTATTGATCGCTTGACTCAAGGGCGGGAAGAAGAAACGAAGGGACAAAGTCCCAAAATAGAAATTGGGGTATAGATTACAGCAAATAGGAGAGAGTATTAACTATGGATGACAATGATTATGGAAAACAGAAGCAGGAGCATCGAAATATAAGGAAAGATATCAAACCCAATAACCACCCAGAAACTACAAACCGTGTGTATCAATACGTATGGCGACGTAAAGACACGGGAGAGTTAGAAACATTATAATTCCAAGAAAATCATAAAAGTGAATAGATTCTTCTAGCGCTAAATGAAAGAGAAGAATGAAAGATATGAAAGTTAGAAGTATAACAAAAATCAGAACGGGATGAAGCATTTTAAAGGATACCTTAAGGTATGAATTAGAGGAGGAAGAGTAAGAGATGTGAGGTATGGAAGTAAGAAAGGGAAGGAGGTGGATTTATAGTGAAATATCCGACAAAGAAATCGAAACAGATTATCGCATTAAATCAAAGGAGATCCTGTTTTCTAAATCATCGAAGAACCAAATCTTATTACATAAGATTTTCTTTAAATCCCTTAAATTCTGGAAATCAATCCTAATCTCGACATCGGTTAAAACAATTCTATATTCACTCATTTCATTCTTTTGTGATAGCTTCACTCGTGCGCTTCACATGACCGAATCGTTTTATCCATATCTTCCAATAATGATAAAACTCTATTAATACCTCATATTCGTCATGAAAACATTCCTATTGTTATTTATGACAACCTCTACCAAATTTCCGGACGAAATTTCTTTAACGGGTGGGTACTGTAACGACCCGGATTTTTCCGATCGTTTTACACTTATAAGATTAATATTTACATAAATTAAAACTTACCAACATGATAAGCAATCTAAATTGTTGAGATTTATGATTTTGAAAAGAGTTTTACATAACGTTTAACCGTCTAGTTTGACCGATGATATCACGAACTATACAATATATGTTAATTATACGTTTGTGTATATATATGTATATATACATATTTAACATGATTTAAGGATGTTTAAATATCTCATTTTGTATTAATAACAATAAGTTATAAGTATATTTTGAAACTACTAACTTAAGCTTTCAAAACGATAACTATACGTAACGTTATTTGACATAAATACTTACGACCTATAATGTTTATACATATATCGTATATATAATGTATTTAATCACTTTTAAAGACTTAAATACATAAAACAATATAAGTATATTCACAAAAGATAGCTATATTTGAATCCTCATTCCATTTTTCACAAGATTTCTATACGTATATCTAGAGTATATGTACTCGTATCATACCTAGCTTCTATACGTTTTTACTATTGGTATATACACATCAAATCACCACCAACCAGCCCTTGTTCATGCCTTATGTATAAGGTAACTACTTTTGTTATTTAGTATGACAATTTCACATGATTAAAAGATCTTTTCACAAAATTACAAATTTATACACCTTTTACACCACCATAAATACATGCATCCATTTTCAATTTTTGGAACATCATTTCTCTAGCTAAACACACACTTACTAGCCTCATGTCTCTCTAAGAACTCCAGAAAAAATCCTCTCAAGAATCACCTTAAACACCACCATAAAAAGATCAACAAAAACACTACAAAAATACAACTTTCAATTCAAGTTTATGTCTTAAGTTGCTTCCAATCTTTCATCCAATTTCATCACTCTTTTGGTTCTAGGTTTTTACTCCTCTTTTACAGCAATCTTGTCCAAGTAACTTGAGGTAGTAACTTTGTTCATAACCTTATTCGATTCATATATATATAGCTATCTTATTGTATGGTATACAATTTTAACAACAAAAACATAGTTTGAATGATTTCAAACTTGTTTGCAAACTAAATAGATCCTTCTAACTTAACTTTTAAAATACTTCAAGACCTGTAATATAACTTAAATATATGCTAATTTAACAAGGTATAACTTGGTTTTTCAAAGAATACCTTAAAAACTGTTTTTATGACGTCGGAGTGCAACCGGGGGCTGTTTTGGGTTGGATAATTAAAAACCATCTTGAACTTTGAATTAGAGGTTTATATTCTGGAAAAATGATATTTCTTATGAATATGTTAACACATAAAAATTTCATGATTTAATTCATAGTATAAGTATTTTTAGAAAAATGGTCATTAAATGATGTTTTTGTAACAAAAATGATTAACTTCATAAGTTTCACCAAAATTTGACCTATGACCTATGATTTCGAATACAAACTAAGGTATTTACAGTTCATATTCTTAATGAGGGACTCGATCCAAGGAAGTGGAAAGTTGAATCAATGAAAACGGAGTTGTAACGAAGAAATTATGACCAAAACAAAATCGGATATCCAAGACTAGTTTAGCCACGAAAATAATTGGAGAAAATTAAATAAATCACATCTTCCTAAAGTAACATGATATTTTATACATATGTACTCATAATTTAATTTTATATGGTTCAGGATCACCCGTAAACAATACGAGAAGATTAATCATAAGATCCCATGATTGTACGCAACACGTCATTTGACAACACCGGTACTTTATGTACGCAACACGTCATTTGACAACACCGGTACCATGGGTCAAGATTAATCTCGACCAATACATATACGATGGGGGTTTTATTTATTTCATTGGGGGTTTATTAAACAACTAAATATGAACCATTAAAATTGAATTACTAACATCGGACTGCTAACTACGGACTAAGGAATTATTAAAAGTATTAAAAGTATTATAAGTATATATATGTGACGATTGTTTAAAAAGAAAAGGTATTGATATATTATATATGGATAGGTTCGTGATATCAATCGGAGACCAAGTCGAAATTACATATCTTCAAGACAAAAGTGAGTATATAGTCCCACTTTTAAACTCTAAATATTTCGGGATGAGAATACATGTATTTTATGTTTTACGCTATGGACACAAGTAACTGAAAAATATATTCTACGTTGAGTTGTACCACTGGCATACTTCCCTGTAGCTTGGTAACTAATATTTACAGCGGTATTGTAAACGCGAATCCTGTTGATAGATCTATCGGGCCTGACAACCCCAACCGGACTGGACGACCAGTATTCAACGGTTGCACAGTACTTCGTTTCGTGACTACACCTTGGTACGGTGTAGTAAGATTTCATAATAAAGGGAATATGCGACGTGATTAAATGTTAAGTATGGTTACCAAGTGCTCAACCACTTAGAATATTTTTATTAAAATGTTTATATATGAAATCTTGTGTTCCATTGTTATAACGCTGCTAGCATCAAACCTATATATCTCACCAACTTTATGTTGACGTTTTAAAGCATGTTATTCTCAGGTATGAATTAAGTCTTCCGCTGTGCATTAGCTCATGTTAAGGATACTACTTGGGACCTTTTAAGCCATGATACAAAGACGTTGCATTCGAGTCATTGGAGTTCAATAGAGAATATAAATAAGTAAATGACAGATTAGGTCATTTGGATATTATGAAATGTTAGACGAAAATGTCAAATATTGATGTAATGATAGTTTGCCTTTTAAGAATAAATGCAACGTTTGTAAAATGTATCATATAGAGGTCAAGTACCTCGCAATGTTATCATATGTTATTGTATTCGTCCCTATGGATTGGGTCGGGTCGTCTCATATCATCCATAGGAAATTACCTGCTTATCATTATTAGTCTAGACACGTCTTGCTACATTAATTGCATGAGTAGTGTATAGACAAACTTCATATCTTAGCGTATCTGCTAAATCATATCTTATCGTATCTGTTACTTTAAACTTTACCTGACATACCCCGCAAATTCCTCCGTAATCAATGAAATCTTTTGATCTCTATATATAGATATCCTATGTAAATAGAATATCACCCGATAGCCGAAAAATCATTTTTATATCCAAAATCCTTTATCCAATCGTACGAAATGGAATTTGTCATCAGTTCAAGTCACTCGGATTCCGAAATGGAATCTCACTCAAGCTCCGAAAGCAGTGTGACCGGAATGGATCAACCAATCAGTCATCACCTATTCTGGATGAATTGGGGATGGGTTCGTAGCCTCCTCAATCATTGGAAACAAGAAGAAGGCGATCCTTTCCATCCACCACATTGCCCTCTTGGCGAAGAACCTGAAGCACTTACCGGCGAACCTGTTCGAGACACCATTTTCTCTCTCATTTCCAGGGTATCTCGTCACGATTATATACTACATCAAATTCTAGATTTTATTTATCCGCTCGTTTCGACCGACAATCATCCTGGAATAATAGAAGAAGTCAACGAACTTCGCGCTCGGGTAGTGGCTTTGGAGAATATGGTGCAGAGATTACAAACACCAGTAGCAGCACCAGCAGCATAACCAGTACCACCATCATCAACGCCAACAGTACCATTACCACCTCCAACCACAACCGCGTTGTAAACCTCAACTTCACAATCTGTCCCACGAGCATCAACGTCATACGCACCATAGATACCAAGGAGTACCAACAACAATAACTGACGAAGTATTAATTCATAACTTCATTGGAGAAACATTCCTTGGCGATTATATAATCTCTAAAGTCTTAGAGATTATCTAATCTAGCCCTAACCATAAATCAGTTAAGCGAACCAAAATGATAGAAAGAAGAGTAGAAACCCTGACAAAAATGGTGTGTGATTAACAAGTTAAACTTGTTTTACCAACAGCATCAACAGTACCATCAACGTCACCAGCATCGTCAGTACAATCAACATCAGAATCAACAACACCTATAACATCACAAACTCCGTCAGTTCAAGAATTACTGTGAACATCATTACGAATCAATAACGTGTATATTGTATCAACAAGTTATGAAGAATTAACTCATTCCCTCTGAAGAAATTATATATATATATATTATATATATATATATATTTTTTTGAAATAAAAAACAAATCTTTCCGTGCTAAGCTATTGTGTGTGAATCTTAACTACTCAGTTAATTCATATTACAAATATGCAATAATGTACGTCCCTCACCCGCGACTTAACCATCGTTAACTACAATCTCTGTCTCAATTCAACAAATTCCAATTCCTAATAAATCAAGTATATATTTGATTTACACTTCATCATTGATGTAACCGAAACTTTTCAGATAACATCATTCGTACTTTGCGAAGTTCACAAGAATTTAACGAAAACCAACATCACTTCTCAACAAATAACGAAGTATTGATTCATAATTTCAATATTATTGAAGAAATACTTATGTAACCTCTAAACCTTCAAGGAATTATTCAATTCTAGTTCCAACCGTAAATCGAATGAGTTTAATTTAGTATTAACTCATTAAAATCTATGTTACATCTGAGGAGAATATATACATATATATTTTCATAAAGACTGTAATAAAATTCTTATGTACAAAATATTAATTGTGAAAATTTTTTAACGGGTAGGTAATACCCGAGAGATATATATAAATTCACAATTAATATGTTACATTCTTCGAATCAGATTAAGCAAATTATCAATTATACTTCCTACTTTCATAATAATATACATTCTTTCATAAAAATCAAAACAACCATACTCATTCAAACCCAATTACGTATTCTGATTTTAAAATCTCAGAATTCAATTCGAGATATAACCGGTACCATTACTTTTAGATTCCTACATCTTTCAAAGCTATACTTTGACTTCAAAAGTGTGTTAGAACATCAAATGTATACAAACGATTACAATCTATGTTCAAACCCTTCAAAAATCTCTGAAGACACTTCAAATAATGAGCAATCGAGATGATGATCCAACCACATATTACCCACAGTTATGTACTTAAAAAGCTCTCGAAACCAAAGTCATAATTCAACACATATCTGTGTCAGATCTTTTGGCATTTATTAGCAAAAATAACCTTGCAATTCCTTTGCAAAGTAGCAAATTATATCACAGCTCCAGCAAGACAACTTTGATTTTTTCATTCGGAGTAGCCTTATCATAATTTTGATATATGTGATTACCCTTTTGTTACCGGAGAACCTTTCATATTCCACCACATTAGCAATAAACTTACCAACAACTTCACTTATCTTGGGCATTTCGAAGAATCTTTATATTTATTGAAACCTCATCATTTACTCATCTCATACGAATCATTGGGAGTTAGCAATTAGTATTTTGAAATCTCACAGCATGTTGACGCCAACAGTTATACATAACGTCTATTTCCAAGGCTTACATACTTCGAATGTGAAGTTTCTGAAAAACACTCTGAACCGCGAACTAGTTCTCGAAATGCTGATGAAGCAACAAAAACTGTAAACGACCTTAGCAGTAAAAAGTTTGATGATAAAGATTAGTGTATTAACAAAGCTCAGAAATAGAGAAGTTTTGGAACTGGAAAACGGATTGAGCAAAGTATGAAGGAGGCTGTGGACAAATCACAAAGACTAAACCTGCCTTCAAAGAATCCAAATGATTCAGTATCTGCTGAAGTCATTAACGAATACCTTGCTCCTGACACTAAACCCTTACATACAATATTCTTCATCATCCTCTGATATTAGAAATTCTAAGATATCATCGTATCTTTCATTATAAATATCCTCCATATTTCTGAAGATATTTCCATAACTATTCTTATCTGGAATCATTTATCTCTTTGCGCTATCTGTATTACATCAAAAAGAAAACTGTTTAGTTCCTATACTCTGTAAACCTTTGAGTTTAAAATATGAATGTTTTTGAAGTAGTGTTGGAAACTGAAGCATGAGTTAGTATAATATAATGACACTTGATCAACGTGATTATATTACAGTAATTCATGCTGAGTTCCTAAATGGAACGTGATGATTCACAGATCATAACATCATCATGTGCCATGTTATACGACTCTTGTATTCTATTTAACCTCTAAAATATCAAGAAAATATTTCTTGATGATTCGGCCTTTTCCAAGGTATTCTAGTAATTTGACAAGTCAAGATCGTGCCATTACAATTTCCTTCCTAGAACATTAACAATGTTCATTCCGAAAATCATATTTGCGAATTCCGGACCATTACGAGAGCTATTTAATCGCAAGAAGAAGAAACGAAAGGGCAAAGCTCCGAAATAGAAATTCGGGGTATAAACCGCAGCAAATAGAAGAGAGCATTAACTATGGATGACGATGACTATAGAAGACAGAAGCAGGGACATCGAAATATAAGGGAAGGTGTAAAAATCTAACAACAACCCAGAAATTACAACCCGTATATATCGATGCATATAGCAATGTAAAGACATGGGAGAACTAGAAACACTATAAACCCAAGAGTATAGTAGAAGTAAATAGATTCTTCTGGTGGCAGATTAAAAAGAAGAATGACAGATATGCAAGTTAAGAGGATATCAAGGATCAGGATGGGATGGAGCATATTAACGAATACTTTAAAGTAGGAATTGAGAAAGAAAGAATAGAAGGTGTGAGTTGTAAGGAAATGGAGAGGGTGGATTTATAGGAAAATTTTCGACAGAGCAATCGAAGCAGATTATCGCGTTTAATCAAAGAAGATCTGAATCTCCTTAATTACCGAAGAATCAAATCTTAATATGAAGATTTCTTCTAAATTCCTTAAATTTCGGAAATCAATCTTGACTACGACACCGGTTAAGTCAAACTTACTTTTATTCATTTTCACTCTTAAGTGATAGCTTCATTCGTGCTCTTCACAAAAACAAATCATTTTATCCATATTAATCAATGATGATAAAACCCTAATTATCAGTTCATATACGTCATGAAAACACTCTTACTGTTAGCCATGACAATCTCTATCAAATTTCTGGACGAAATTTCTTTTAACGGGTAGGTAATGTGATGACCCGGAAATTTCCGAACAAATTTAAACTTTAATCTTTATATATATCCGACACGATAAGCAAAATCTGTAATGTTGAGTCCCAAAAGTTTTGAAACTATATTCATTTAATCAAATACCCTTTGACCATGCCTAACGATTCACGAACAATTATGTGTAAATAAATATATATGCATATACATGTGTGCTTATTAAATTGAGATATATTAATAAAACATTGAACGGATTAGTTAATATGAATATAAGCTATGAGATCTATTTTTTTTGAACTTGGAAATGCTATCAAGGTATAGAATGAATAATATGTTACATAAACATATTTGTTCGGTGTAAGTTTATCGATGAGATTAAAAGATAATATCAAATGATTGAATTATCGGATACATTGAACTATGATTATGAGTCTCTGTTATGAGGTCCACTTTGAATTAGGAAACCCTTACTTTTTAACGGTATTCGGAATAAATGGTAAAGTGATTTACAAGTAAGAACAAAGTATCACTTATTGGGAGTTAGACAAAAGTTAGTGGAGAATCGAATTTCATAATACTCGATTTATCATATAGAAGGAATAATTGGGATAAGATTCGTTGACTAGATAAACCCATTTGATATGTTATATTAAGATATATTATTTAGAAAGTTAAAGAAATTAAACTAAACGTTTACGCATAAAAGAATGAAATCAAATTAAGTTTTAAAGCATAAACGTTATAGGATTTTTCGATTTTGTAAAGGATCTTAAATTATATAATTAGTCTTGAAAGGATAACTAGTATGTTATTAGATAAATATTTTAAAAATATGTATAAGATTATAACTTTTAATTTAAATTAGTCATAAAACGTTTTGATATTAAACTAATATTAATAAATATACTTTGATAAATAACAAGATTATGAATTATAAAAGTAAATGACCAAAACACTCAAAAGATTAAGTTACACTTTGAGTGGATTATTTTTTTTAATTAATTTAAGTCTAGTTATTAATAAAGGTACGTGTCACAAAATGTTTAATTTAAAATAAAATATTTTGACAAACAAAGAGACTTTAATTTATAGAAGGAAATGACCACAATGCTCAACTTTACAAGTTATATTTTTATAAAGATAATTTATTGTTATGTAAGTCAAATTTTTGTAAAAGGTACACGTCACGTAACATAAAAGGCTAGTTTTCTAAACGTACGAAAGTGCGCACGAAAAACTGAAAGTGGTACATGAGTCGTGAGATCACGACCGTGTCATTTTTGTAAAAATTATATTTTTACTACGCACGTAAATATAATATAATATTTAATTAATTCTAATGATTAAATATATTATATATTAATTAATATTATTTATAACCTAATGAGAATGAGTGTCGGTAAGGACTATCTACAAAATGGAAATGAAAAGGAAGGTCATACGTGGGGTAGGTTGGATTCAATCTCTTTAAAATGATTGAATTCATTTTCGTTTGATTTAGTTCTCATCTACCTATCTCTCGTACTACACTCTCTATATATAAATTTTAATTATTATTATTATTATTAATATTACTAATATTAATTATTGTTATTATTATTATTATTAGTATTAGAAATATTATTATTAGTATTTATATATAAAATACTACGACGAGGTCATGAGCGAATTATTTCAAAAATGAGTTTTTGCGAGTAGGATAGGGCTCAGGAAATTATGGGTTATAGTTATGGAGGTGATGGGTATGGTTCATGGGTATGCTCGTGAGGTCAATCTAGTAATTATCGTCTCCGTTGCGTCTACGTATCTTTCCTGCAATATTGAATCTCAATATTGATACGTGAGTACTCATAATTTAATTTTTACATACTAATAGTGTATCCCTGACTAGTGCTCGAGAATATAGGATTGTGCATGCTTGTATATTTGATATTGCCCTTAGATAAGTTATGTTGAATCTTAAAGGTTTTTATACTAGGGATGAAATAAGGTATAAAATATGCATGTCCTTGGAAAGCTAGCGAAAAATTAAGAACTTTTCATTTAGATATCAAATGGATTCGATGAACGGTTAGAAAGTTATGAAATAAACGAATTGTATAATTAATTTCGTAATTAAAATTGCTGATGATAATTAGTAAACTAATTTTTTGGGTAATAAAAAGTGGTTATTTGGATTCTACTCGTCGAGTAGATGAATTTTCATATAAAGCACGTCTCGTTTCGTTGAACGGTTGTCAAGTTATGGATAAAAGAAGTTTTGTAAATTTTGATGAAACGTCGATACGGAAACAGAAATTCTCGCTGATCTGCGTTGTTTCAGATTAAAACAAAAATACCACTGAATTCTTTGTTGTAAGGTCTAACAAACGACTCTGGCCGTTTGTCAATTCGAGTGTCGACGATTTTTCTAAAAATCGTCAAAGTTGACTGTTTGGCCACATTTTAAAATTCTAAAAAGAGTTGAAACTTTTTTTTATTAAAAATGTCAGTTTTGTATCAGTTGTCATGGTCGGCCTGATGTGTGTTTACTTTTGCCAAAAATCATGTTATATCTTTGAGGTAACGAGAATTTGAAGGCTGTGACCGTTTATCAATCGGAGTTCCGATAATTTTTCTAAAAATCGCTGAAGTGGCCGTTTAGTCATGTTTGACCGAAAAATCATTTTGTTGTATAAGTTATTGTATTTTTGCATGCGACCTCGTTTTTACTTTAACCTTTGACTTTTTACTTTAACCTTTGACTTTTGACCTTGAACTTTGACTTTTCCCGTTAACTTTTCAATTAATTTTTTCGTGTTGACTTTCTCTAAATACTAAAATACTATTTTATGATTATGAAACCATTTGTGTTACGTTGTTTCAAACGTCACCTTTTACTAGAATTTTAACTGAGCATGGGTAATATAACATGTTACTATACTGTTGAGTCAGACTCGAGCATTAGGATTGTGGTACACTATGACTTGGCCTAAATTGTTAGACAAATTTTGACCGACATATAAATATATATAATTAATATAGGTTCGTGAATCTGAGGCCAACCCTACACTTGTTCAATGATGTTATATGTATTTTTACTACAAAATACAGTATGGTGAGTTTCATTTGCCTTTTTACCCTTTATATTTTTGGGCTGAGAATACATGCGCAATTTTTATAAATGTTTTTCGAAATAGACACAAGTAATCGAAACTACATTATATGGTTGAATTATCGAAATCGAATATGCCCCTTTTTATTAAGTCTGGTAATCTAAGAATTAGGGAACAGACACCCTAATTGACGCGAATCCTAAAGATAGATCTATTGGGCCTAACAAACCCCATCCAAAGTACCGGATGCTTTAGTACTTCGAAATTATATCATGTCCGAAGTAGGATCCCGGAATGATAGGGGATATTCTTATATGTATCTAGTTAATGTCGGTTACCAGGTGTTCACCATATGAATGATTTTTTTTTTTCTCTATGCATGGGACGTATATTTATGAGAACTGGAAATGAAATTCTTGTGGTCTATTAAAATGATGGAAATAAATGATTATGATAAACTAATGAACTCACCAACCTTTTGGTTGACACTTTAAAGCATGTTTATTCTCAGGTGTTAAAGAAATCTTCCGCTGTGCATTTGCTCATTTTAAAGATATTACTTGGAGTCTTTCATAGCATATTTCGAAGAACGTTGCATTCGAGTCATTGAGTTCATCAAAGATTATTATTAAAACAATTTATAGTTGGATAGTGGATATTATGAAATGGTATGCATGCCTGTCAATTTTTGATGTAAAGAAAGATTGTCTTTTAAAAACGAATGCAATGTTTGTAAAATATATCATATATAGGTCAAATACCTCGCAATGTAATCAACTATTGTGAATCGTTTATAATGTATATGAACGGGTCCTTTCAATCATCATCTAGACGACCAGCACCAGCACCAGAACCAGAACCAGAACCAGAAATGCAACACGAACAAGAACCACAACAGGAACAACAACAGCCTGATCAGCACATACCTTATTATGATCCGGTACAGTTTGTTGATGAATTCATAGTATTCCCAATGAGGCCGCCAGTAGAATTCCTAACGATTCCTGAGCACACTCTACATCCTAATCTGAGATTTGATAGAAGATGGAGAGATTACGAGACATATCAAAGGAACAAATTCAAATTGGTAACAAAAAATGTAGAGGTGCCAAGGGTAATCGATTAGGCCCCTTTGGAAACGGTCCATCTAGCTGACCGTGTTAGACAGCTTTTAGTTCAAAGGTATGGCAGTTCTTCTTTTACAGATTGGGAACGTCTTTTCACCATTCGTAGACCTGTATATAAGGAACGGTGTGTTGAGTTGATGAGTACTGTATCACTTGATACAAATATAGTTAGAATAGATGATAGAAGATTTCTTAGGTTTATCCTTGGCGGTAGGATGTACAGAATGTCCATGCTGGACATGGCCAGGGCCTTACAGATATATACTCCTGGTGAGTTGCTATTACCTGATTGTACAAACTTGATTCATTATGGTGAACGGGTAGATAGTAACTTTGACGCTGACGCCATTTGGAGGCGTATGTCACATTTTGATGTTTTTACACGAGCAGGAGGACACTCCTATACACATATTGACAGAGCCGAGCTTCGTATTATTCATAGATTTTTGGCTAACTCGATTACACAAAGAGGTCATAATAAAGAAAAAATTACCTTATATGATTTATTCTACCTAAAGTGTATTCGGGATCCTAGAAGCTTTGTCAATATCCCTTACTGTGTTGCTTTTTATTTATCTAAAATGGTAGAGGGAATGCAGGACGGGAGTATAATAGGAGGAGGTATTTTTGTTACTCTCATTGGAGAGTATTTAGGTGTTGATAGGAACCAAGGGGGTCCATTACAGATTTGTAGAGAACAGGTTGAGCCCTTAGGATTGAAAGTTTACGTGGGTTCTAAGGTATTGAAAAGTAGACGTAACCAGGCAGTACCCTATGAGGGATCTCATCCTCAGGTAGAGAGAGGCTCAGACGAGGAAATAGAGGAGGCGGAAGACATTAGGGATGTCTTTCGAGATGCTATTCTTGACGTCCACGTTCGTATAGATGAGGAAGCAATGACGAATGCGGCCAGACATAGTATGTATGAGCAGTGGAACTCCGAGCGAGTATACGAGGATTATAGGCGACGCCAACACGATAGCTGGTTAGTTCATCAGCACCAAATCATGAGCCAGCTATCATATCAGGTACCAAATAACTATGTACCTACTCGACCTGCTCATTTTCCGCCACATAGCCCCGATATCCGACCACCCTTTAACCGGTATGACTATAACCAAGCCTATCAGAACACCTATAACCAACAATGGAACCCACCCGATGAGATGAACTGGAACCCCTATCCAGACTGATTTAGTTCCATTTGGTTATTTTTATGTTTTTATCTTTTGACTTTTTCATGTTTAAACTTATGTTATTGGATATATTTGTGTAATTTTTATTATTTTATTATTATTGTGTACTAATATTTCATATTTAGAATTTGAAAGTGGGATATTAAGTCCCATTACAAATTGCCATGCATGATTATATTTGTATGTATGTATATTGTCGATAGTACAAAACAGGGTAAAACAGCGCATTTTCAAAGACTGGCATTAAGTTCAGCAAAAGCTACTAATTTTGACGACAAGATGACAAATAAATGTGATGTAACAACAGACGAAATGAACAAATGATATGCACCATTTATCATTCAGCAAACAAACGCCAATATGTTTGGAAACTTTGGTAAAATTTAATCATTTCTACGCTAATCACCCTCAATAATTTAAATTGTACTGATTTCTTGCAAATGAGGGCATTGCAAGATCTTAAGTGTGGGAAGGGGTTAAATTCTTTCGGATTTTTAAATTTTTTATCTTTATACACTTGGTTACCATTAAAAATACTAGTAACGTAGTAATTGTATTAGAATCTAGTGCTCTCTGATAATAAAGAACAGCCCTAGTCTTATATACTGACTACCCAATTCTAGTAAAATTTTTCAAAATTTTCAATTAAATGAACTCAAAATCGTGTTTATACATATTTATGAACGATAAAATTAGGTGTTAACACCGAAATTATTGTTACGTCAGAAAGGACATAAATTGAGAAACAAACCAAAATGTTAAAATTTATTTAAAATGGAATAGAGAACAATAAAAAGGAAAATAAAAGCCAAGTGTGGGAAAATTCTTCAAGTTATTCAAAACATATGTCACATATTTTTGTACAAATAACTGAAAATACTTTTGCTTTAGACTAAACTAAACTATTTTACCCGATGAAAGAAAAGAAGAGATGGATCTACACGATGAATCAATTCCATCATTAAAAGGAAGTAAAGTCTTCCGAAAAAGACACGTGCTTCTTGATTTAGGTCAAGAAGTTGTCATCCAGACCAGCTGTAGGTTGACGAAAAATCTAGAAAAGTCATCACTAAAATCAGCAGGAAATCCACGGACCTCAGCATTAAACAGGGTCGCCAAGTGGTCAGATTTATCCTAACCATGAGAAGGATTTATCTCGTACAATGGGGGGCACCATGCAAATTAGCTTGATAAAACTAATGAATCAGATCCTCAGAAAGGATAATCTCCTTAAAAGATCAAAAATCAGCTTTTAAGCCTGATATTACTCAATCCTAGAGATTGACCTTAAAGATTGAGAATTCAAACTCATGGAATTCAATGATATCTAAACTCGAGCTTGAAAGAGAAAATATTTTGATCAAAATTACAAACCGATTTGTTTTCTGAAAACCCTATTTTCAATGCGTTCATTACCATTGAACGTAAAATCCTAGGAATTCACCTGGAATTCATTAGGTCACCTGAACCAAATCGGGTGTCAACCGTAAGAACGGTGGTTACATAGCATGGTCGAAGACAGGACCTTGTACCAGCCCGAAAAATCATAAGGGTGAGCTTTACTATTGCTCCTACCAAGGATAGTAATTGCGTCCGACACGTTATAGACCATAATTAAAAGCATTTCAGGGGACATTGCCTTAACAGTTGCTTGTTCAACGCTTTCCTTTACAACCGGACGGTAGTTTACCGAAAGGTAATATATGGGACAAGTAAACTGGACGTGTTGCTTTCCTAATACAAGGTTAGCAAGTGGGTGACACAAAACCGCAAGTTTTGAGCTAAAATTTTCAAATCTGAAACCCACCAAACCCACAAAAATATTTTGCAAACACCGGTGAAGGGTTATTCCAGAAAACTTATCTAGGGTAAAAACTAGATTTAATTTTCAAAAGATCAAATGTTTTCATAAAGATCCAATTTTCTTAATGGATCTAAATTTTTATAGTCATGTGGGACTGTAAACCATATCGTTACTACCATTGTTTATACCACCGTATAGAAATCACTGATGTACAAAGTGTGAAGAATAAAGAAGTGATTCTAGTATTTCAAGACGATATTGCTTGAGGACAAGCAACGCTCAAGTGTGGGAATATTTGATAATGCTAAAAACGAACATATATTTCATAGCATTATTCCTCAAGAAAGACAAGCTTTTAGTTGCAATTGTTCTATTTACAAGTGATATTCGTTTAAATAATAAAAGGTGAAGACAAAAGACAGATTCGACGAATTGAAGACGCAAACGACCAAAAAGCTCAAAAGTACAAAATACAATCCAAGAGGTTCCAATTATTGATAAGAAACGTCTCGAAATTACAAGAGTACAAGATTCAAAACGCAAAGTACAAGATATTAAATTGTACGCAAGGACGTTCGAAAATCCGGAACCGGGACCAGAGTCAACTCTCAACGCTCGACGCAACGGACTAAAAATTACAAGTCAACTATGCACATAAATATAATATAATATTTAAATAATTCTTATAATTATTTAATATATTATATTATTTATAAAACCGTCGGCAGAAGAAAACAACCAAATATGAGCCTCCCCAGCTGGCCATGCGATCGCATGGCCTGGAAGGCATAAATCCATGCGATCGCATGAGCCCCAGTTCCAGCCCACATGCCTATAAAAATCGATCTTTGGTGCACCACAACATCCATCTATCTTTCTCTTCTCTCAATATATACGTAATATATATATATATATATATAATTTATATTTTAATTTTAATTTTAATTTTAATTCTAATAATAAGGGTATGTTAGCGAATGTTGTAAGGGTGTAAGTCAAAATTCTGTCCGTGTAACGCTACGCTATTTTTAATCATTGTAAGTTATGTTCAACCTTTTTAATTTAATGTCTCGTAGCTAAGTTATTATTATGCTTATTTAATCCGAAGTAATCATGATGTTGGGCTAATTACTAAAATTGGGTAATTGGGCTTTGTACCATAATTGGGGTTTGGACAAAAGAACGACACTTGTGGAAATTAGACTATGGGCTATTAATGGGCTTTATATTTGTTTAACTAAATGATAGTTTGTTAATGTTAATATAAAGATTTACAATTGGGCGTCCCTATAAATTACCATATACACTCGATCGGACACGATGGGCGGGGTATTTATATGTACGAATAATCGTTCATTTAACCGGACACGGGAATGGATTAATAGCCACTAGAATAATTAAAACAGGGGTGAAATTATGTACAAGGACACTTGGTATAATTGATAACAAAATATTAAAACCTTGGGTTACACTCAGTCGACATCCTGGTGTAATTATTAAACAAAGTATTAAAATCTTGTTATAGTTTAAGTCCCCAATTAGTTGGAATATTTAACTTCGGGTATAAGGATAATTTGACGAGGACACTCGCACTTTATATTTATGACTGATGGACTGTTATGGACAAAAACCAGACGGACATATTAAATAATCCAGGACAAAGGACAATTAACCCATGGGCATAAAACTAAAATCAACACGTCAAACATCATGATTACGGAAGTTTAAATAAGCATAATTCTTTTATTTCATATTTAATTTCCTTTATTTTATATTTAATTGCACTTCTAATTATTGCATTTTTATTTATTGTTATTGTATTTAATTGAACTTTTAATTATCGTACTTTTTAATTATCGCAAGTTTATTTTATCGCACTTTTATTATTCGCAATTTCATTATCGTTATTTACTTTACGCTTTAATTTAAGTCTTGTATTTATTTATTATTTTACATTTGGTTTTAACTGCGACTAACGTTTTAAAATCGACAAACCATTCATTAAACGGTAAAAACCCCCCTTTATAATAATAATATTACTTATATATATATTTGTATTTTTATAAAAGTAAACTAATATAGCGTTAAGCTTTGTTTAAAAAGATTCCCCGTGGAACGAACCGGACTTACTAAAAACTACACTACTTTACGATTAGGTACACTGCCTATAAGTGTTGTAGCAAGGTTTAAGTATATCCATTCTATAAATAAATAAATATCTTGTGTAAAAATGTATCGTATTTAATAGTTTTTTCCTGTAAAAATATAAGCTATTTTATATACTACTCTGCTAAAACATCAGATCCGTTGAAGCTAGATCCATTTTTCTCTTTTCCAGTAGGTTTATCCAAGGAACTTAAGGCAGTAATGATGTTCATAACATCATTCGATTCATACATATAAAGCTATCTTATTCGAAGGTTTAAACTTGTAATCACTAGAACATAGTTTAGTAAATTCTAAACTAGTTCGCAAACAAAAGTTAATCCTTCTAACTTGACTTTTAAAATCAACTAAACACATGTTCTATATCTATATGATATGCTAACTTAATGATTTAAAACCTGAAAATACGAAAACACCGTAAAACCGGATTTACGCCATCGTAGTAACACCGCGGGCTGTTTTGGGTTAGTTAATTAAAAACTATGATAAAATTTGATTTAAAAGTTGTTATTCTGAGAAAATGATTTTTATTATGAACATGAAACTATATCCAAAAATTATGGTTAAATTCAAAGTGGAAGTATGTTTTCTAAAATGGTCATCTAGACGTCGTTCTTTCGACTGAAATGACTACCTTTACAAAAACGACTTGTAACTTATTTTTCCGACTATAAACCTATACTTTTTCTGTTTATATTCATAAAATAGAGTTCAATATGAAACCATAGCAATTTTATTCACTCAAAACGGATTTAAAATGAAGAAGTTATGGGTAAAACAAGATTGGATAATTTTTCTCATTTTAGCTACGTGAAAATTGGTAACAAATCTATTCCAACCATAACTTAATCAACTTGTATTGTATATTATGTAATCTTGAGATACCATAGACACGTATACAATGTTTCGACCTATCATGTCGACACATCTATATATATTTCGGAACAACCATAGACACTCTATATGTGAATGTTGGAGTTAGCTATACAGGGTTGAGGTTGATTCCAAAATATATATAGTTTGAGTTGTGATCAATACTGAGATACGTATACACTAGGTCGTGGATTGATTCAAGATAATATTTATCGATTTATTTCTGTACATCTAACTGTGGACAACTAGTTGTAGGTTACTAACGAGGACAGCTGACTTAATAAACTTAAAACATCAAAATATATTAAAAGTGTTGTAAATATATTTTGAACATATATATATTGTTATAGGTTCGTGAATCAACCAGTGGCCAAGTCTTACTTCCTGACGAAGTAAAAATCTGTGAAAGTGAGTTATAGTCCCACTTTTAAAATCTAATATTTTTGGGATGAGAATACATGCAGGTTTTATAAATGATTTACAAAATAGACACAAGTACGTGAAACTACATTCTATGGTTGAATTATCGAAATCGAATATGCCCTTTTTTATTAAGTCTGGTAATCTAAGAATTAGGGAACAGACACCCTAATTGACGCGAATCCTAAAGATAGATCTATTGGGCTTAACAAACCCCATCCAAAGTACCGGATGCTTTAGTACTTCGAAATTTATATCATATCCGAAGGGTGTCCCGGAATGATGGGGATATTCTTATATATGCATCTTGTTAATGTCGGTTACCAGGTGTTCACCATATGAATGATTTTTATCTCTATGTATGGGATGTGTATTGAAATATGAAATCTTGTGGTCTATTGTTACGATTTGATATATATAGGTTAAACCTATAACTCACCAACATTTTTGTTGACGTTTAAAGCATGTTTATTCTCAGGTGAATACTAAGAGCTTCCGCTGTCGCATACTTAAATAAGGGCGAGATTTGGAGTCCATGCTTGTATGATATTGTGTAAAAACTGCATTCAAGAAACTTATTTTGTTGTAACATATTTGTATTGTAAACCATTATGTAATGGTCGTGTGTAAACAGGATATTTTAGATTATCATTATTTGATAATCTACGTAAAGCTTTTTAAACCTTTATTGATGAAATAAAGGTTATGGTTTGTTTTAAAATGAATGCAGTCTTTGAAAAATGTCTCATATAGAGGTCAAAACCTCGCAACGAAATCAATTAATATGGAACGTTTTTAATCAATAAGAACGGGACATTTCACATTTTAACAACGCGAAGGCTATGAAGATATTTTCAAGGACATCCCATGCATGTATTAACTAATCTACCAATCAGGCAAGTCTTAACAAAGCCAGAGATATCTGGTAGACTCGCATTATGGGCGGTAGAATTAGGTGCTTATCAAATATCTTAACTTCCGCGTAGCGCGGAAAAAGGATAAGTTATGGCGGATTATCTCGCTGAACTGTCTGGAGAGTTGGAGGTGATTAACGAGCAAACCGCACTAAAACCTGAACACGGTGAAACTTGGGATTTATTTACTGATGGTGCTTCGTGTGCAGAAGGTGCAGGTGTGGGTTTAGATTTGGCAAGTTCAAGCGGTGAAGAAAATACTTATGCTCTGCGGTTAAATTTTGACGTAACAAACAATAAGGCAGAGTATGAGGCATTGCTTGCCGGTTTAAATATTGTACGAAAAATGAATATTGTTAAGTTGTGTGCATTTACGGATTCGCAGCTAGTAGCGAATCAGTTTAATGGATCTTTTGACGCGCATGATCCCTCTATGTAGAAATACTTGCAGTTGTTGAAAGAAATGGCAGTGCGATTTGAGCATTTCGAACTCGCGCAAGTGCCAAGAAGCCAAAACAAAAAGGCGGATGCGTTGAGCAAATTGGCTGCTTTAACGTTCTCGCACTTTCAAAAACAAGTATGGGTTGAGGAATTACCAAGTAAATCAATAGATAGTGACTTAATGGTTGCATCTGTTACAGAAGAACAGCAAAATTGGATGGACCCAATTCTACAATATATCCGCAGTGATATTCTGCCAGATGATGGTCGCGAAGCCCGTTTAGTAAGAGAGCGAGCACTGATGTATATCACCCAAGATGATATCTTATATCGCAAATCATATTGCGGGCCAATGATGAGTTGTGTCGGCCCAATCGAGGCAGAAATGATTATAGAAGAAGTACATAATGGTACTTGTTCACTGCATTCAGGGTACAAAACTATCGCAGCAAAAATTATGCGAATGGGATACTTTTGGCCATCCCTATACCGCGATGTAGCAAAAATTGTTAAACGCTGTAAAAGTTGCCAAAGGCATGCTCCGCAGAATCGAATGCCGCGGCATGATATGATTCCTGTTAATTCACCATGGCCGTTTAATAAATGGGCTATTAACATTGTAGGGCCATTTCCTGCAGGCCCTGGAAATGTTAAATTCCTGATTGTCGCGATTGATTACTTTACCAAATGGGTTGAAGCTAAGGCGGTTCGCACTATTACTGGTGTGCAAGTGCGAAATTTTGTATGGGAATACATTGTTTGCCGATTTGGCATTCCGCGAGAATTGGTTAGCGATAATGGTGCTCAAATAGCGAAAGATCCTTTTAAGACATGGTGTACTGATTTAAATATTATACAAAAATTTACATCAGTGGCGCACCCACAGGCTAACGGTTTATACGAAGTAACCAATCGTGACATAGTAAGCGGAATTAAAAAGAGATTATGTGAAAAGAGAACAGGTTGGGTAGATGAATTACCCAATGTGTTATGGGCACATCGCACAACATTTAAGAAAAGCACAGGTGAAACACCTTTTAGCTTGGTGTATGGTTCTAAGGCAGTCATTCCTGCGGAAATTCGGGTACCAACGCATAGAATAGTTAACTTTGAAGAAGAAGCAAATGATGCTGCGTTGAGCGAAAACTTGAATTTCATTGAGGAGCGGCGATTAATGGCTGCTATTAGAGAAGCGAATAATAAGCAGCAAATTGCTAAGTATTATAACAAAAGAGTGCGTGCTTTGTCTTTCACTATAGGCGAATGGGTGTTGCGAAACAATGAAGCAAGCAGAGCAGAAAAGCTTGGCAAGTTGGGTCCTAATTGGGAAGGCCCTTATCAAATTGTGGCAATTAATGCCGCAGGTTCATATAAGCTCGCGGATATGGAAGGGCAAGTTTTACCTAATGCGTGGCATGCTGTTTTGGTAAAGCGATATTACGCGTAGTTTTGCGAAAAATATCAAAGATATATGTACAAAGTACGACATTGGATTCAAGGCATATGGCTGATATGCTTATTAGGTGTTTTTGTTTTTTATTTTTTTTGCAAGTCTTGATCACGCTTGTAGGAATTTTAAAAATAAGAACTTGTAAAAATACGAGAAAAGCTTATTTGTGAAATACGAATAGTTATGAAATGTTTTAAAGATTGTTTCATAATGATTATAGTATTTCGCAGTGTTTAAATAGTAAAGTGATGAAATTGCCCACTTTTGCATGCGAATTATTGCGAAAGGAATTTTATATCCTAAGTGTTTGATTTTGCCAATGCTTAGATGCTTCGCAATGCTAATTAATTGCCTAAGGATCGTTTCGGCGGACTTAGAAGATTCATAACGTATAAGCATATACGCATACAGATTGTTTCGCAAAAGTACGCATTTATTATGTGCACAATAATATATGTTGGAAATTGCAAAGGACAAATTTGTGTTATGAATGTTGATAATGAAAGCGCTATAAAAATGGAAGTACTTGCAAAAATATGAAAAAGCGAAATTTTATTAATAAGGTCGCAGAAGCAGCTGCGTGCTGTTATACAAAGTGAGTACTAATCCTTGGTTAAGTCAAGCTTGATGATGTCATCTGCAGTGACATCTTCTTGCTCACTTATTGCGGTTATCTTGGGGAGGGGAATTTCGGCTATGCCCTGTTGAGCAACCGCGTATGCAGATTTTGCCTCTTCCAGTGAGCAAAGGTGATCAGCTAATGCAGATGGTAGCGGGTCTGGCAGTGGGCAGCGAATAGCAATCTCATCCATAAATTCAACCCTCTCGCATAGCCTTAACGCGGCGGCAAATGTTGAAAAATTTACAGAAACAGGCTTGGAATTGAGAATCTTTCTAGCCAGTTCAGGGAGATGTTGGCGGACCTTGGTGAACTCAAGTTCCGCAGAGGCTTTAGCAGCAAGAGCGTTGTCTCGCTCTGTCGTTAGTTTTTTCACATTCTCTGATAGTGCTTTAATGGTGTCCTGCAGTTGGTTTTCTTTCTCAGTCGCAGCAGCAACCTGTTGTTTCAAGTCATCAACGGTGGTTTTTGCTGCGGTTAGCTCATGGGAGAGATTAGCACAGCTTTTTTGCTGTCTTCAGCTTTGATCTTCTCAGCATTGTACTTTAGTTGTTCAGCTTCAAGAACATTGAAAAATTGTTCTTGACAGCATATAACTATTATGCGCGTCCAGCGCAGAGAGTTTAGAGAACTCGCGGCGAAGCTCGCCGGGGATTGCTAACTTCATCTGTTGGAGCTGATCCAGAGCAGCAGCAGCTGAAGCATAAGTGTATCCTGCTAAACTGTAGTGACCCGAACTTTTCCATGTTTATATATATTAATTGAGATTGATATTTACATGATTAAATGTTTCCAACATGTTAAGCAATCAAACTTGTTAAGACTTGATTAATTGAAATATGTTTCATATAGACAATTGACCACCCAAGTTGACCGGTGATTCACGAACGTTAAAACTTGTAAAAACTATATGATGACATATATATGGATATATATATAGTTAACATGATACTATGATAAGTAAACATATCATTAAGTATATTAACAATGAACTACATATGTAAAAACAAGACTACTAACTTAATGATTTTTAAACGAGACATATATGTAACGATTATCGTTGTAAAGACATTTAATGTATATATATATCATATTAAGAGATATTCATACATGATAATATCATGATAATATAATAATTTAAAATCTCATTTGATATTATAAACATTGGGTTAACAACATTTAACAAGATCGTTAACCTAAAGGTTTCAAAACAACACTTACATGTAACGACTAACGATGACTTAACAACTCAGTTAAAATGTATATACATGTAGTGTTTTAATATGTATATATACACTTTTGAAAGACTTCAATACACTTATCAAAATACTTCTACTTAACAAAAATGCTTACAATTACATCCTCGTTCAGTTTCATCAACAATTCTACTCGTATGCACCCGTATTCGTACTCGTACAATACACTGCTTTTAAAAGTATGTACTATTGGTATATACACTCCAATGATCAGCTCTTAGCAGCCCATGTGAGTCACCTAACATATGTGGGAACCATCATTTGGCAACTAGCATGAAATATCTCATAAAATTACAAAAATATGAGTAATCATTCATGACTTATTTACATGAAAACAAAATTACATATCCTTTATATCTAATCCATACAACAACGACCAAAAACACCTACAAACACTTTCATTCTTCAATTTTCTTCATCTAATTGATCTCTCTCAAGTTCTATCTTCAAGTTCTAAGTGTTCTTCATAAATTCCACAAGTTCTAGTTACATAAAATCAAGAATACTTTCAAGTTTGCTAGCTCACTTCCAATCTTGTAAGGTGATCATCCAACCTCAAGAAATCTTTGTTTCTTACAGTAGGTTATCATTCTAATACAAGGTAATAATCATATTCAAATTTTGGTTCAATTTCTATAACTATAACAATCTTATTTCAAGTGATGATCTTACTTGAACTTGTTTTCGTGTCATGATTCTGCTTCAAGAACTTCGAGCCATCCAAGGATCCGTTGAAGCTAGATCCATTTTTCTCTTTTCCAGTAGGTTTATCCAAGGAACTTAAGGTAGTAATGATGTTCATAACATCATTTGATTCATACATATAAAGCTATCTTATTCGAAGGTTTAAACATGTAATCACTAGAACATAGTTTAGTTAATTCTAAACTTGTTCGCAAACAAAAGTTAATCCTTCTAACTTGACTTTTAAAGTCAACTAAACACATGTTCTATATCTATATGATATGCTAACTTAATGATTTAAAACCTGGAAACACGAAAAACACCGTAAAATCGGATTTACGCCGTCGTAGTAACACCGCGGGCTGTTTTGGGTTAGTTAATTAAAAACTATGATAAACTTTGATTTAAAAGTTGTTATTCTGAGAAAATGATTGTTATTATGAACATGAAACTATATCTAAAAATTATGATTAAACTCAAAGTGGAAGTATGTTTTCTAAAATGATCATCTAGACGTCGTTCTTTCGACTGAAATGACTACCTTTACAAAAATGACTTGTAACTTATTTTTCCGACTATAAACCTATACTTTTTCTATTTAGATTCATAAAATAGAGTTCAATATGAAACCATATCAATTTGATTCACTCAAAACGGATTTAAAATGAAGAAGTTATGGGTAAAACAAGATTGGATAATTTTTCTCATTTTAGCTACGTGAAAATTGGTAGCAAATCTATTCCAACCATAACTTAATCAACTTGTATTGTATATTATATAATCTTGAGATACCATAGACACGTATACAATGTTTCGACCTATCAGGTCGACACATCTATATATATTTCGGAACAACCATAGACACTCTATATGTGAATGTTGGAGTTAGCTATACAGGGTTGAGGTTGATTCCAAAATATATATAGTTTGAGTTGTGATCAATACTGAGATACGTATACACTGGATCGTGGATTGATTCAAGATAATATTTATCGATTTATTTCTGTACATCTATGAAAGGACCTGTTCATATACATTATAAACGATTCACAATAGTTGATTACATCGCGAGGTATTTGACCTCTATATGATACGTTTTACAAACATTGCATTCGTTTTTAAAAGACAAACTTTCTTTACATCAAAAATTGACGGCATGCATACCATTTCATATTACATCCAACTATAATTGACTTAATATTAATCTTGATGAACTCAACGACTCGAATGCAACGTCTTTCAAAGTATGTCTTGAATGACTCCAAGTAATATCCTTAAAATGAGCTAATGCACAGCGGAAGAATTCTTTAATACCTGAGAATAAACATGCTTTAAAGTGTCAACCAAAAGGTTGGTGAGTTCATTAGTTTATCATAATCCATCATTTCCGAAATAGTAATAGACCACAAGATTTCAGTTTCTATAAATATCCGTACACTCGCAAGTGTATAAAAGTATTCTATAAGTTGTAGGCACCCGGTAACAAGCTTTAACGTTCATGTTTTACCCTCTGAAGTACACCAGATCAGGTGTGTTTAAAATAACCTCGAAGTACTAAAGCATCCCATAGTCAGGATGGGGTTTGTCAGACCCAATAGATCTATCTTTAGGATTCGCGCCTACCGTACATAGACAAGTAGTTTAATGTTACCAAGCTAAGGGTATATTTCTGGTTTAAACCCACGTAGAATTAGTTTTAGTACTTGTGCCTATTTCGTAAAACATTTATAAATCATCGCATGTATTCTCAGCCCAAAAATATATATAAAAGGGGAGCAAATGAAACTCACAATACTGTATTTCGTAGCAATTATGTATATGACGGCACTGAACAAGTGCAGTGTTTATCTCGGATTCACGAACCTATATTAAGTATATATATTTATATATTGGTCAATATCTGTCTAACAATTTAGGTCAAGTCGTAGTGTATCACAATCCTAATGCTCGAGACCGACATGCAAAAGTCAACAAAATTCAACTTGACCCAAAATGACTTCCAAAATCTATACATGTTTATTATATAACTTATATATAGTAGTTTTATATATTTAAATATATTTATCAGATCTTATTATACTAAATAATACAATTCATTTATTAATAAATAAAAATTTATATTAAAATTCATATATGATAAAAATATACTTTTATATATCTCAAATAATAAAATTTATAAAATTCACTTAATATCATAAAAATATAGTGGTATGTATTATTAATGTAGTTACATTACGTGTGGTAAAAATATCTTTGTACGCATATTTATTTGATAAAATAATATTGATAATAATAATAATGATAAAAATAATAAAATGATAGTTTCAATAAAAATATTAATTTTTAATAATAAAGATAATTTTAGTAATAACATCAACTGATAACAGTTATAATAATCGTTTTAATAATAATATTAAAATTAATGATAATTCAGTTGACCATATCTTTTAATCCGTTCATCGAAACCACACGATTTCTAAATGAAAAGTTATTAATTTTTTCTTCAGATTTTCAACGACATGCATATCATATAACTTATCTCAGTAGCATATGTATCAAATTCGTGATTTATCATAAACTATTTAACAACGAAACTAAGCATACAAACATGCATAATCATATATACTCGAGCACTAGTCAGGGATACACTATTAATATATAAAAGATAAGATATGAATGCTCACGTATCAATATTGTGATTCAATATTGCAGGAAAGTACGTAGACGCAACGAAAATGATAAACGTTAGGTTGACCTCACGAGCAATACCCTCGATCAATACCCGTAACCTTCATAGCTATAACCCATAATTTCCTTAGCTCTATCCCATTTGAAAACTTATTTTGAAATCGTCTAAATATAACTCCGTCGTAGTATTTTATGTATACTAATAATATCTTGAAATAATACTAAGTAAATATATATATATATATATATATATATATATATATATATATTATTATTATTATTATTATTATTATTATTATTATTATTATTATTATTATTACCATTATTATTATTATTATTATTATTATTTGTCTTAGTAATGTTATTATCATTATTCTCATTATTATTAGTTTTAGTATATTTATTATATTTATTATATATATATTTATAGATTTTTATATACAATAACAAATAGATATATGAGTGAATGGAATGGGTATACATCACTTTCTCCTTTCTCTTTTCTTATTCTACTCGTGATACCAGTCAGGAGCCAACAACCCTACAAAAGATTTTGATCAATATTTTTTTTTTGTTGGATTCAATCATTCTGTTATATATATATATTTTTTTATTTCTTTTCTTCTCTGCGTGATTAACTGCTATCCTTAAATCAAGTAAGATTATTCAGCTATTTTTTTTTTAAAACGATACCTCTGTTCCTTCTTTTTTTTTATAATCGAATTTGAAATTTATTTAAAAATGTAATATTGCAAAGTCATTAGGAATTGATTACATAAACTAACTGCAAAGTTTGAAACTTCAATTCTTCCTATTGACTACGAATTTTTGAGTCAAAGATTAAAATGAAAAAGTCAACTGATTTGTTCTTCGCCCAATTCGTTTTTATTTTGAAGTTTCTGATAAAATTAATGATTTGTAAAGTTTCCATGAACATTTTATAACCTATTTCATGTTATAACTTTTATCTATAACATATTTTTCAAAATCAAATTTTTTTTTATATATATATAGCGACGAACATCAGCAGCTATATATTTTTTATTTATTTATTTATTTTTTATTTTTTTTCCTTCGCTTTCTAGTGCTACATATATTGATGTTAATTAGTTATTATTATTTGAGGTAACAAAATCTGTGATTGATTGGAAAATTGATTGTACTCGGTTAATTTTTTTTATAAAGGAGATGAAGAAAGGGATAACAGGGGAGTGATACTTAAATAAATTTAGGATGAGAGTAATTAAAAAAAAAAGCAAACAGCTGAGTGGCTCGTGTGTATGTTGGACAAACGAGAGGTCCTGAGTTCGAACCCAGGCCACTACAATTTATTTTTTTAAGTATTAAGAGAAGCTGATGGGCTGTGATCTATTATGATTGTTGGGCCGTGAGGATCCATGTAGCTGTTGGGCCGAAATTAAAAGAAATTTGTTTAAATATAGATTAGGTATAATTAAATTCAGAAAAACAATTGCAGACGAAAGGTTTAGGAGTGGTTCAGGTGAACGGGAGGTCGCAGGTTCGAGCCTGGTTCGGGGCGCTTTCTTTTTAAAACAGATTTTGAGGTAGTTCTTCATTTTAAATTTTTTTTATTATTATTACTATTGTTATTTTAATTATTATTATTATATTAACTATTATTAATATCAACACAAGTATTAGAACAAGTATTATTATTATTATTATTATTATTATTATTATTATTATTATTATTATTAAGGTTATTGATATTAGGAATATTATTATCATTCTAAAATTTGTAAGATGATCATTATTATTAAAAGTAATATAAGTGTTATTATTATTACTAAAAATTAGTATTGTAATTAACATTATTATTTTTATTAATATTAGTATTAGTATTATCATTATTAATAAAGTTATTATTATTATCATTAGTAGATCATTAATGTCAAAAGTATCATTTTTAACAAATAAATATTTTATACATAAAAACACACTTATTACATATAATATAAGTATATTGATATTCCATATAACTATATATAAAACATATTAACATTATCTATATAAATACTTATATATAACAAATTAGGTATTTTAATATAATACTAAATATATATAGATATTAATATGACTATATTAATCATTTTAGATATTTATACAAAATAAACATAAATAACATATATTAATAAATGAAATTATGTGATTTCCATTATATGTTTTAATAGATATACGATTAATATAGGTTCGTGAATTCGAGGCCAACCCTGCATTGTTCAATGTCGTCATATGTATTTTTACTACAAAATACAGTATTGTGAGTTTCATTTGCCTTTTTACCCTTTATATTTTTGGGCTGAGAATACATGCGCAATTTTTATAAATGTTTTACGAAATAGACACAAGTAATCGAAACTACATTATATGGTTGAATTATCGAAATCGAATATGCCCCTTTTTATTTAGTCTGGTAATCTAAGAATTAGGGAACAGACATCCTAATTGACGCGAACTCTAAAGATAGATCTATCAGGCCCAACAAGCCCCATCCAAAGTACCTGATGCTTTAGTACTTCGAAATTTATATCATGTCCGAAGGAGGATCCCGGAATGATGGGGATATTCTTATATGCATATTGTGAATGTCGATTACCAGGTGTTCAATCCATATGAATGATATTTTTGTCTCTATGCATGGGACGTATGTTTATGAGAAATGAAAATATGAAATCTTGTGGTCTATTAAAATTATGAAATGATTATTTATTTTAAACTAATGAACTCACCAACCTTTTGGTTGACACTTTAAAGCATGTTTATTTTCAGGTACGAAAGAAATCTTCCGCTGTGCATTTGCTCATCTTAGAAACATTACTTGGAGTCATTCATGACATATTTCAAATGTCGTTGCATTCGAGTCATTGAGTTCATCAAGATTATTATTAAGTCAATTACAGTAAGATATATTACGAAATGGTATGTATGTTGTCAACTTTCGATGTAATGAAAGATTGTCTTTTCAAAAATCAATGCAATGTTTGTAAAATGTATCATATAGAGGTCAAGTACCTAGCGATGTAATCAACTATTGTGAATCGTTTATAATCGATGTGGACTTTGTCCCGATGCATTACGACGGGTCTTTACAGTTGGTATCAGAGCGGTGGTCTTAGCGAACCATGTCTGCATTAGTGTGTCTAACTGATAAGTCGTTAGGATGCATTAGTGAGTCTGGACTTCGACCGTGTCTGCATGTCAAAAGTTTTGCTTATCATTTGGTGTCAAAAATTACTTGCTTATCATTCTTAGTCTAGACACGTTTTACTGCATTGACTGCAAGAATAGTGTATAGACAAAATTCATATCTTAGCGTATATGCTACTTCATATCTTAGCGTATCTGTTACTGTAACTTTGCCTGAAAACTTCCGTTGATTCCTCCGTAACTTATGGGATTTTAGTATTATATATGCATATGTAAATTATGTATTGCAGGGTACTAATCTACATCCTATAATCTATTTCTTATCAAAAATCCTTCATCTGATCGTACGAGATGAATCCTGCAACCAGTTAGAGTCCCTCAGATTCCGATAGCTATTCCGATAGTTATTCCGACAGCTATTCCGACATAGATGTTCACCTAAGCTCCGAAAACAGCGTCATCGGCATAAATCAACCAATCAGCCATTATCAATTCATCTGATGGGTTCGCAGTTGACTTAATTAATGGAAACGCGCAGAAGGCAATCCCTTCCACTAACCGAATTCACCTCTTGACAATGAACCGGAAGCGTACCGGCGAACCTGTTCGAGACACCATTTTCAGTCTCATTTCCAGGATAACTCAACAACATCATATTCTATCCACAATTCTGAACCTTATTCATCCGCTCGTTCCGACCGACAATCATCCTGGAGTAATAAGTCAACGAACTTCGCGCTCGAATAATCAATTCGGAAGAATATGGTGCAAAATGTACCAGCTTCAGCAACATCACCGGCATCAACAGTACAATCAATAATAGCACCAGTACCATCAACAATCCATGCTTCAATATCATCATCTGTACTTTGAGTATGATCTTCGTTCGACATGTCGAATATGTAATCTCTAAAGTTTTAAAGATTATTTATTCTAGTTCCAACCGAAAAGCAAATGAGTTTAATATTATATTAACTCATTAAATCCATGAATACATCTGAAGAAAATATATATGTATATATGTTTTCATAAAGATTGTAATTAAAAATTCTCTTGTACAAACTGTTAATGGTGAAAATATTTTAACGGGTAGGTAATACCCGAGGACTATTTAAATTTCACATTAATAAGTTACATTGTACGTTCTTCGAATCTGTTTCAACATTCATATACTATCCTACTTACATCCACCGATATACAAATCCGTTCACCACAGAATAACCATATTCATCCAATTACATATTTGGATTTTGACCTATCAGAATTCAACAAGTGGCATAATGAAGAAATAATGGACACAATAAAATTTGATTAGAACCAGATTAATTAACAATATGAAATTCTATTAAGAATCCACGCTAACAAAATCCTAGCTAACTGTTCCTAGCTAACTGTTAATTCCGTATTACCATTTAATTATCGCAATTTATTTATCGCAGTTTATTTATCGCAATTTACATTCTCGGAATTTTATTTATCATCATTTAATTTCTGTTATTTACTTTACGCACTTTATTTATCGTCATTTAATTTCTGTTATTTATTTTACGCACTTTAAATATCGGGACACGTATACAAGGTTTTGACATATCATATCGACGCATCTATATATATTATTTGGAATCACCATAGACACTCTATATGCAGTAATGATCGAGTTCTCTATACAGGGTTGAGGTTGATTCTCAAATAATATATATACTTTGAGTTGTGATCGAGTCTGAGACATGTACACGGGTCACGATATTTAGTAATTAATTCGAATATTATATATTAAACTATATATAAATTATTAGACTGTTAACTGTAGACTATCGACTGTGGACTAATAACATTGGACAATTAAAATGAATTAAAAATATTGATTATAATATATGAAACTAAACAATTCTTCAAGTTTGCCACTTGATTTCATCTTAAACCTCATTTGTATCTTGACAATTACAAATCTACATTCAAACCTTTCATGATTCTTGAAAACACCTCAATCGATAGGATGAATCAACCGCACTTCATCTACGGAAGGAAAAATTTATGCATATAGTTATGCACCTGAGAAACTTTCGACAATTGAGTAAAAGTTTAACACGTAGCCGCATCAGATCCTTTGGCATTTATTAGCAAAAATAACTTTGCGATCCCTTTTCAAAATAGCCAATTTTGTCACAGCTCCAGCAAGTCAACTTTGACTTGTCATTCGAAGTAGCCATACTATAATCCTGATATATACGATTACCCTTTTGATACCGAAGAATTCTTTTATATTCCACCATATTACCAGCAGACGTACCAGCAACCTCGTTGCTTTTTGGCTTAAATCTCTCTGATAAATCATTATATTTATTCATTGAAACCCTATCATATACTCATCCGTATCTTATAACGAGAACTGCCATACCAATTACCGGGAATCAGCAATCAGTACTTTGAAATCTCACAGCATGTCTACATCAACAGTTATATGTATACATATAACAATCTCGCATGTACGGGATTAGGTATTGTTGTTGTATATAACAATTATCTCCTAGAATTACGATCTTCAATTCTAAAATTTTGAAAAGCACCCAGCCTACAAATCAATACATTGAACTTTGAGCTGAATGAAGCAGCAAAAATTGTAGACAACCGTAAACGACCTTAGTCGTCAGAAGTTTGATGAGAAAGAATAGTATGTTGGAAAAGCTCAGAAACGTTGGAACTGGAAAACGGATTGAGCTAACCACGAAGGAGACCAAGGACAAATACAAGGACCAAATCCTATATTCAAAGGATTCAGGTAATTCTGGATCCGTTGAAATCTTTAGAGAATATCTTGCTCCGAAGTCATGTTAAAATCTTGCGGAAAATCTTTCTCCATCAACCATCGAACTTAGAAATTCCAAAATATCATCATCAATATCTTCGATATTTCTGAGGATATTTTTAATATTTTCATCCGAAATTATATACCTCTTCGTGCTTCCTGTGTATCATTATATTGGAAACATTCAATAGAAAATTTAGTACCGAAAAGCAGATTATGCGAAACTATGAAGGAAGTCGTGGACAAATCACAAAGAATAAGTTTGACTTCAAAGAATCCAAATAATTCTGTTTCTGATAAAATCTTTAGCGAATACCTTGCTTCCGAATCTAAACCCTTACGGATAAATCTTCTTCATCATCTATCGATATTAGAAATTCCAAGATATCATCGTATCTTTCATTATAAATACCCTCCATATTTCTGAAGATATTTTCATAACTATTCTTATCTGAAATCAATAATCTCTTCGTGCTAACAGTGTTACATCATATAGAAACGGTTAGTTTCTGTATTCTGTAAACTTTCGAGCTTAAAATATGAATGTTTTTAAAGTAGTGTTGGGAACTGATGCATGAGTTAGTATAATATAATGACACTTGATCAACGCGATTATATTACAGTAAGTCATGCTGAGTTTCTAATGGAACGTGATGATTCACAGATCATAACATCATCATGTGCCATGTTACACGACTCGTTCATTCTACTTCACCTTCGGACATATCAAGAAAATATATTCTTGATAGTTCTATCCTCAGTGATTCTGGTAATTTGACAAATCAAACCGTGCTATCACATTCCTTCCTGCTTAGAACATTATAATCATTCGAAACTCTATATCTACAAAATCTGGACTATTATTCGCTTGACTTGAAGTCGGGAAGAGAAAACAAAAGCATAGAGCTTTGAAATATAAGGGAGAATATAAAGCCCGATAACAACACATAAATTACAAACTGTGTATATCAATGTTTAACACAACATAAAGACACGGGAGAATTAAAAATATTATAATCCCAAGGGCGAAGTAGAAGAAGGCAGATTCCTCTGGTGAAAGTTGGAAAAGGAGAATGAGTGTGGTGATAGTCAGGATAAGGACAAGGATTAGAACTGGACTAAGCATTTTCACAATCTTTTGGATGTATGAACTAAGAAAGAAAGTATAGGAATGATGAGAATAATGGAACGGAAGAGCTTAATTTATAATGGGAATATCAGACAGAGTAATCGAAGCAAATCACCGTATTAATTATAGAGATCCTAACTTCCTTATTCGCCGAAGAAATCAAATCTTTTAGATTTCATAAATTTCCTTTAAATCCCTTGAATTCCGGAATTCAACCACGACTACGTCAAAAGTTATTACGAACTTTATCTATCTAAATCATTCTTTTGTGATAACTTCACTCATACGCTTCGCGTAATTAAATTGTTTTATTCATATTACTCAATGATGATAAAACTCTGGTTATCAACTTATTTTTGTCATGAAAACATTTTTATTGTTAACCATGACGACCACACTCAAATTTCGGGACGAAATTTCTTTAACGGGTAGGTACTGTGATGACCCGGAAATTTCTGACCAAATTCAAACTTAATCTTTATATAATTTCGACATGATAAGCAAAGTCTATAATGTTGAGTCTCAAAAGTTTTGAACTATTTTCATGAGATCAATTTGACCTTCGACCAATTTCCGACAATTCACGAACAAATAGTTACAAATAAATATACATAGATATATAAAGAAGTGTATATATATAAGTATATATATCTACATATATGTATAAATGTTATAGTAGTATTATAATCCTTATTATTATGTTTATCATTACTATTATTAAATATTATTAACATTATTATGTTAAAAATACAAATATGAGATTGATATATAAATATTATTATCAATACAAATATAATTACTATTAAGTACTATTATTACTATTAATAATATTATTATCAAATACTCTAAAAATGATTATTATTATGACTTATTATTGTTATTTTTCATATTATTATTATTATTATTATTATTATTATTATTAACATTATTATTATTATTATTATTATTATTATTATTATTATTTGTCTTAGTAATGTTATTATCATTATTCTCATTATTATTAGTTTTAGTATATTTATTATATTTATTATATATATATTTATAGATTTTTATATACAATAACAAATAGATATATGAGTGAATGGAATGTGTATACATCACTTTCTCCTTTCTCTTTTCTTATTCTACTCGTGATACCAGTCAGGAGCCAACAACCCTACAAAAGATTTTGATCAATATTTTTTTTTTGTTGGATTCAATCATTCTGTTATATATTTTTTTTTCTTTCTTTTCTTCTCTGCGTGATTAACTGCTATCCTTAAATCAAGTAAGATTATTCAGCTATTTTTTTTTAAAACGATACCTCTGTTCCTTTTTTTTTTTTATAATCGAATTTGAAATTTATTTAAAAATGTAATATTGCAAAGTCATTAGGAATTGATTACATAAACTAACTGCAAAGTTTGAAACTTCAATTCTTCCTATTGACTACGAATTTTTGAGTCAAAGATTAAAATGAAAAAGTCAACTGATTTATTCTTCGCCAAATTCGTTTTTATTTTGAAGTTTCTGATAAAATTAATGATTTGTAAAGTTTCCATGAACATTTTATAACCTATTTCATGTTATAACTATTATCTATAACATATTTTTCAAAATCAAATTTTTATATATATATATATAGCGACGAACATCAGCAGCTATATATTTTTTATTTTTTTTATTTTTTTTTCCTTCGCTTTCTAGTGCTACATATATTGATGTTAATTAGTTATTATTATTTGAGGTAACAAAATCTGTGATTGATTGGAAAATTGATTGTACTCGGTTAATTTTTTTTATAAAGGAGATGAAGAAAGGGATAACAGGGGAGTGATACTTAAATAAATTTAGGATGAGAGTAATTAAAAAAAAGCAAACAGCTGAGTGGCTCGTGTGTATGTTGGACAAACGAGAGGTCCTGAGTTCGAACCCAGGCCACTACAATTTATTTTTTTAAGTATTAAGAGAAGCTGATGGGCTGTGATCTATTATGATTGTTGGGCCGTGAGGATCCATGTAGCTGTTGGGCCGAAATTAAAAGAAATTTGTTTAAATATAGATTAGGTATAATTAAATTCAGAAAAACAATTGCAGACGAAAGGTTTATGAGTGGTTCAGGTGAACGGGAGGTCGCAGGTTCGGGGCGCTTTCTTTTTAAAACAGATTTTGAGGTAGTTCTTCATTTTAAATTTTTTTATTATTATTACATTTTGTTATTTTAATTATTATTATTATATTAACTATTATTAATATCAACACAAGTATTAGAACAAGTATTATTATTATTATTATTATTATTATTATTAAGGTTATTGATATTAGGAATATTATTATCATTCTAAAATTTGTAAGATGATCATTATTATTAAAAGTAATATAAGTGTTATTATTATTACTAAACATTAGTATTGTAATTAACATTATTATTTTTATTAATATTAGTATTAGTATTATCATTATTAATAAAGTTATTATTATTATCATTAGTAGATCATTAATGTCAAAAGTATCATTTTTAACAAATAAATATTTTATACATAAAAACACACTTATTACATATAATATAAGTATATTGATATTCCATATAACTATATATAAAACATATTAACATTATCTATATAAATACTTATATATAACAAATTAGGTATTTTAATATAATACTAAATATATATAGATATTAATATGACTATATTAATCATTTTAGATATTTATACAAAATAAACATAAATAACATATATTAATAAATGAAATTATGTGATTTCCATTATATGTTTTAATAGATATACGATTAATATAGGTTCGTGAATCCGAGGCCAACCCTGCATTGTTCAATGTCGTCATATGTATTTTTACTACAAAATACAGTATTGTGAGTTTCATTTGCCTTTTTACCCTTTATATTTTTGGGCTGAGAATACATGCGCAATTTTTATAAATGTTTTACGAAATAGACACAAGTAATCGAAACTACATTATATGGTTGAATTATCGAAATCGAATATGCCCCTTTTTATTTAGTCTGGTAATCTAAGAATTAGGGAACAGACACCCTAATTGACGCGAACTCTAAAGATAGATCTATCGGGCCCAACAAGCCCCATCCAAAGTACCGGATGCTTTAGTACTTCAAAATTTATATCATGTCTGAAGGAGGATCCCGGAATGATGGGGATATTCTTATATGCATATTGTGAATGTCGATTACCAGGTGTTCAATCCATATGAATGATATTTTTGTCTCTATGCATGGGACGTATGTTTATGAGAAATGAAAATATGAAATCTTGTGGTCTATTAAAATTATGAAATGATTATTTATGTTAAACTAATGAACTCACCAACCTTTTGGTTGACACTTTAAAGCATGTTTATTCTCAGGTACGAAAGAAATCTTTCGCTGTACATTTGCTCATCTTAGAAACATTACTTGGAGTCATTCATGACATATTTCAAATGTCGTTGCATTCGAGTCGTTGAGTTCATCAAGATTATTATTAAGTCAATTACAGTAAGATATATTACGAAATGGTATGTATGTTGTCAACTTTCGATGTAATGAAAGATTGTCTTTTCAAAAACCAATGCAATGTTTGTAAAATGTATCATATAGAGGTCAAGTACCTAGCGATGTAATCAACTATTGTGAATCGTTTATAATCGATGTGGACTTTGTCCCGATGGATTAGGACGGGTCTTTACATAATATCTTGAAATAATACTATATATATATATTTTCAAGTTTTTATGAAATAATGAAACCTATTGAATTCTATTTATAATAGATTTTTGAATTATTAAAGTGAATTATTAAAGTATGAATTATTAAAGTTAATTATTAACGTATGAATTATTAAAGTGAATTATTAAAGTATGAATTATTAAAGTGAATTATTAAAGTATGAATTATTAAAGTTAAAGTAAAGTAAAAGTAAGTAAAGGTAAAGTTAAAGTATAGTAAAAGTATAAAACTATGTACGTATAATACGCGTATAAAAATATATATAATATTAATTTAAATCGTTATATATATATATATATATATATATATATATATATATATATATATATATATATATATATATATATATATATATTTAATAAAATAAAATATAAATATCGTTATCTTTATCATACTGGTTAAGTAATGAGTTGTCAAAAAAAAATAGATTTCTTAAATCACAGTGGACCTCATAACATAGGCCTGTAATCATATCATAATGTATCTGATAATTCAATCATTTGATATTATCTCTTAATTCTGTCTATAAATATAGCGAAACAAATATGTTTATGTAAAGTATCATATATCTAATACTTTGTTAATGTTTTCAGTTAATATTATATATTATATATACATATCTATATACACATAATTGTTCGTGAATCGTCGAACACGGTCAAAGGGTAATTGATTACATGAATGTAGTTCCAAACTTTTTGAGATTCAACATTACAAATTCTGCTTATCGTGTCAGAAACATATAAAGGTTAAGTTTAAATTTGGTCAGAAATTTCTGGGTCGTCACAGTACCTACCCGTTAAAGAAATTTCGTCCCGAAATTTGATCGAGGTCGTCATGGCTAACTATAAAAATATTTTCATGACGAATATGAGTTGATAAATAGAGTTTTATCATCATTGAGTAATATAGATAAAACAATTTGATTACGCGAAGAGTATAAGTGAAGCTATCGCAAGAGAGTGAAATGAGTAAACGTATATTTGTAACATCCCGCATTTTTCCGTTAAATTATTTTAACGCCCGTCTTTTTCTTTTTAAATAATACCCTTCGTATCTAGATTCGTATCCTTTGTTATGTAACATTTTAAATATTCTCGTTGTTGGAAGATAACGTCTCCCGTACTCTCGTGTAATTTAAAATAATTCGTTTGGTTAATTCACGCACCCGCACCCGAACTAGAGGGACCATTTTTGCCAAGTGATCAAAGGTGTGACTAGGTCAACTAGTCAACATCCTTTCTCATCCATTCATTCATTTCCATTTTCATTTCCATTTTCCTTTAACACTTTCAATTTTTCTTTCAATCTTCATCATCAAGATTCATCATCCATTCATGATCTAGCAAGCTTCAATCAAAACAAAATACATATTTGGAATCCTCTCTTCATCCTCTTCAATTTGATACCAACTTCATCTCTTTTGGGTAACTTTCTAAAATCACTAATTTTATGTGTTCTTGAGATTTTTGAGTTATAAAGTTGTTAATTAGTGTCTATGGCTCATTGTGATGTCGTGTATGTAATTTGTATGCTCGATTCGTTGTTTTTGGTGTAACTAGTTCAATATGAAAATTACTTGCTAAATCCTTGATTTTGGATGATCAAATGTTGTTAGATTGTTAAAGTGCATGTTTTAAAAGTGTTACTAGTATCATTAGTTTCGTTTTGATGTATAGGTTGATTAAGGAAACTCCAAAAACATGATTATTGATTTTGTGATGCTCGATTAGGGTTTGCTAGTTCTTGAGATGAATTTTTGGATGCTTGAATGCCATGGAATGTTAATTGTTAGTGTTTTGTTGCAATGTGTGTTTGATTACCTTCGAAACGGCATAACATACATGTAAGTTGGTTGCCCGAATCATAAAATGCGTTTTTGGAACTTGAACTTTGATTATGAGTATTTAATTGCGGTTTTTGGTTGTTTTAAGTGAAAGTTTGATTGATGATATGTGTTTAGTTGCATTCCTCGTCAAAATACCTTTCCAACGATGTATAATAGGCGTTATAAGCGTTTGCGGGTCAAGTGTTGTGTTAGAATAGGTTTTGGCTCGTGTACACTTTTGAAAAACAGAAAATGCCTGCACAGAGGGTGGCGCGGCGCGCCCCTTCCCCGCGCGGCGCGCAATCTGGCCTGGCCAGATTCTGCCCACTTTGTCCCTTTTCACGTAAAATGTTTGACTAGCTATCGACCTCCGGTTCACATGAAACTTGTTTTAATATACTTGTATATGAATATTTAGCATAGAAAAATAGTCCGGGACCCGACCCGAACATGTTGACTTTTTCGTTGACTTTGACCAAGTTTGACTTTTTGTCAAACTTAACCAATTAATTATGCAATCTTTCTAACATGATTCTATACTTGTATCTTGCATGAAAATTGACAATTTGACTCACATGCTTCATAATCGAGTCGTAACGAGCCATAGGACTAATTGAACATCTTTGACCGTTTGTGTTTACCGTTATTGATATAACCTATATGTTTAGGTCAAGACTAGCGTTGTCTTTGCACGCATTTACTTGTTGAAGTACTTTTATAACTCTCGCTCTCAAGGTGAGATCATAGTCCCACTTTTACTCTTTTTGAACTTATATTGGGATGAGAAAACATAAACGATTCTTTTGAACTAAGTGAACACAAGAACGGGAAAACAAACATTCTACATACGAGTTTAGAACAAAAATCCTCAATTCGATTATCATTAGTTACACTTGCCGGGTGTAAGCGAGAACTTATGTTATATGGCCATATGGGTTGACAACCCTCATCTTTGACGGTTCGCTACCGTCTACGGATGAAATATATTTTCGAGAATCAGTGTTTGTTCTAGCACTAAGTGATGGGGTATACAATGGAAGGAATGTTAAGCTTTGATAATTGGGTGCTCGTGAAACAAACTTTTGGAATGTATTACTATTATTTCATTGATGCAAATCTTGTGGTTCACTTGTACTTACTTACTTAAACCTATGATTTCACCAACGTTTTCGTTGACAGATTTCTATGTTTTTCTCAGGTCTTGCACGATATGTGAAACATGCTTCCGCTTACTATTTGATACTTGCATCCGATGTCGAGTATACATGCATTTCATGGAGCGTCTTATGACTTCACTTTAAACCGTGTCGCCTAGATTTCATTTGTACTTATAACGTTGTAACTTAACTTTTGGTTGAACAATTCTTGTAGACTTTGAAACAATCTTTATTTTGAAATGAAGGCGACATATTTTGGTCAAACGTTATCTTAAAGACTTATAATCAGGTAATGGGACCCACGTAGCCGACGCCGTCACTTGACGATTTGTCGGGGTCGCTACAAGTGGTATCAGAGCCTTGGTTGTAGGGATTTAGAGTTCATTTGTGTCCACCCCGAGTCATAGGGTACATAGGTGAATCTAGACTACAACCGGCATATAGACTGAAGTAGGAATTATTTGACTAATTGTGCATTTATACTCGAACTCTTCTATCTTATCTAACTCGTATTCGATCTCGATCTTACGTTGATAAATTTTGTTGATGCGCCACCTTGACTTTATGAAGTAATGTTAAATGCACATGAGAATCAGGGTAATATAATTTCCGGGATTATATTACGGTGATTCACATGGACGTTCCGACATTATGACGTAAAGAATTTAAGGCGAGTCAAGGAAAAATTTCCTCTCTATCCTATTTCCATACTCCGGTTGGTATTGTTGAAAATACTAACCAACGATATTCTTGTCTCATGAAGGAACAATGGCTCACCAAGGTCAACACAATACTCCTCTCGAAACTCTAGAACAAGCTCTTCAACGAATGATAACCACCGCCGTGGGTACGGCCGTGGCCGATCACTTTTCTAACAACAACAATCATGGAGCCGGTAATTCAATCGAAGGTTGCTCCTACAAGAACTTCATGAAGTACAATCCTCCCACTTTCGATGGAACCGGAGGACCGGTTACTCTCACCCGATGGTTTGAACAAATGGAGACCGTTTTTAACACAAGCGGTTGTCGAGACCAAGATAAGGTCAAGTTTTCCACCCTCACCTTCACCGGCATTGCTCTCTCGTGGTGGAACACGTATGTACAATTGGTGGGAAGCGATGAAGCCCACACACTCTCTTGGACCGAATTAAGAGAAAGAATGATCACCGAATACTTCCCGCGCAACGAGACTCGAAGGCTCGAACAGGGTCTAATTAATTTAAAAACGGTCGGAAATGACCTCGAAGCTTATAATCAACGGTTTACCGAACTAGTCTCGATGTGTCCAAATCTCATGACTCCCGAATCCCTAAGAGTCGAACTTTACATGGATGGCCTCCCTAAGAGCATTCAACACAAGGTAATGACATCTCAACCCACTAACCTACAAGAGGCTTTAACAATGGCCCGCCATACTTTAGACACAGCAAATGAAACGAAAACGCCGGCACCAATGGTCGAGAACCAATCGAGCGGCAATAAAAGAACATGGGAAGCCTCTCAATCAAGCAACCACAACCACAACAACCTCTCCAAGAAGCCTTTCGCCTCCAACGACAAGAAAGGCTATACCGGAAAACTACCTTTTTGTAACGAATGCCACAAGCATCCCTTTGAAGGATGTGGCAGGTTTCGCCACCGGCGCCAAGGACCCGTCGCTCGAAAGATGCCCAACGCACACAGAACGGGTGCTTGCTTCGAATGTGGCCAACTGGGTCATTTTAGGAATGTGTGCCCAAATAAGAAAATCAACCCCAACGCACGCCGTTGAACCTTCAACATCGACACCTAGGATGCCCGGAACGACAATGGACTAGTAACGGGTACGTTTCTTCACAACAAACCGTATACTTCATACTTATTCGATTTCATTACCGTTAGACGTTTTATAACCAAGTCTTTGACTCGTGCTCTTTGCACTCCACTTTTTCCCTAGATACTACTTAGGCAATTTAAGCGACCAACGGAAAGATATTGTGTGTCTATAAATTCTATCGGAGGATATACGTTAAGAATATTGACTTGACACCTATAGAACTAGGGAGCTCAGAACCTATTCGTTAAGGAGAAATTGTTTCCCCTACAACTAGGTATAGATTATTGTGAACTAAATAATTTTCGGTTGAAAACCGATACCCTCTTCTTCGTATCCATGACCACCTGATTACTTGCATGAATCCCGTGTGCATTCCAAAACGACCTCCGTTCCGGTTATCACCAATTGGGGGTTAAGGGAGACGATGTCTCCTAAGCCATTTCGGAACTCACAACGTTAGTTGTAAATCTCTCTTAGTACCGTTTGATTTATTTAGGACCCCGTCCGTATTCATGAACCTCCTAAACCACGTATGCAAACTTACCTAGACAAATCTGTTATCGTATTTATAGATGACATCTTAACTCATTCAAGTAAAGAAGGAAAACGAACAACATCACCATCTCAATCTCGAACTTTTGAGAAAAGAGCAACTCTATACCAAATTCTCCGAGTGAGAATTTCTGTTGAACGAAGTCTAGACCATGATGTTAATGGTCGAGGCACTACAATCAATCTCGAAATCAAGCCACATGTAATCAGGAAACTCTCCCAACTCAAACTTGTATTCGTAAAATCTTAGATCTCGCCTGTTATTACCAAAGATTCATTTCTGACTTTTCTCGTGTTACATGACTTTTAAACTCGTTAACTCACTAAGGAAAACTTTAAACCTCTCCGTGTTCGAACCTTGAGCGTGATTCTTCACACCAACATTTCTAGCTAAATTCGTATAGCAACAGATGGAACTCAAACATGGAAATATTTCTACTTGAACGCCGAAAGGCATACCCTCTCGACTCAAAATCAACGTAACTGAAATTCGTTATTTTGCGCGAAGAATTCTAATACTAAATTGTAAATCCGATCAATTTTCTCGTCATCACGTACCACACTACATACCTCTGTTATTTCACCGTTACCGTCTGATATTACTGGAAATTAAGATAACACACAATCCAACGATACTCCACTCTTCTTTGACTTAACGCCCTTGTGTTTCTGATAATCGGCCAACTACTATTCAACCCCGAACTATACAACCACGTGTACTATCTCGTTTCTTTTTTCAAACCTCAACTTTTGACAACTAGATGCACGATATGGCAACCTCGAGATGTAAACTCACTCTACTCTAAGTTCTCATTTCACTCCTATCCTTATCGCTCGCACTTCCGTATAAGGAAACTTTTGTAACATTTCTCAATGGATAGAGAAACTCTTCATATTACATTAGTATTCGCCACGAGGGTGAATAGTCCTAACGAACATTTTTGAGCCCTAACTAACTTGTTCAAACATATCTTAAGGAATTCTTTTTCTAATATGGTGTACCATTGCCAATGCCAATTACCTCGGATCAAAATACTCGTATCGCTTCTAGTTTTGCAAGAAACCTTGGGGAACCCGCTTAGACATGAGTACCGCGTATCTCTCACAAACTGACGAACCGAGCAAACGAACGATTTACATCCTGGAAAGACATGTTTCAAACTCGCATTATCGCTTTTAGTTGATCCCTCATACTACGATAGTTACTGTTCTTGTACTAACGCCGCACTTCCGAAACCCTATATGACCGCTAATGTCATACCCCTGTTCATTTAACCAAAGCATGCGGCAAGCAAATCGCCGAATCTGAACTCCATCAAGAAACAACAATTGAGATCGTTCAAGTCCGAGGAGGGCTAGGGACAACTCATGGTCGCCAGAAGAGTTATACCAAACTTAGAGGAGAACCTCACCAAACCCAGTGTGTAACCGCGTAATATTGGGAAACCGCACCTTGGAAGGGTGTAATCCATTTTGGGAAATCGAGAAAGACTATATCCACAATATTGAACCTTCTGAAACCTTGGGGCGTATTGGAACCGCTTCCTACCGTTTAGAACTCCCGACTCAATTAAGTTTCCGTTTACCCTACATTTCGTGTAACAAACTTAGAAACGTGTCCTGCGGAACAGGAGCGTGCAATCCTGCTAGATACATCAACTATCGATGACAACTTCTCTTCATAGGGGAAAACCAGTTGAAACTGGGGATCGTAAAACCAAACCTTTATACAACGTAAAACCCTGACTATCCAACTCATGAGAACACTCAAGGACGTACTTTCACTTATTCATTGCATGGACAACGTAAAGTCTCGAGTAAGAGATATCGACTACTACTTCCAACTAAATTTCGGGACGAAATTTCTTTTGAGGTGTGGATAATGTAACATCCCGCATTTTTCCGTTAAATTATTTTAACGCCCGTCTTTTTCTTTTTAAATAATACCCTTCGTATCTAGATTCGTATCCTTTGTTATGTAACATTTTAAATATTCTCGTTGTTGGAAGATAACGTCTCCCGTACTCTCGTGTAATTTAAAATAATTCGTTTGGTTAATTCACGCACCCGCACCCGAACTAGAGGGACCATTTTTGCCAAGTGATCAAAGGTGTGACTAGGTCAACTAGTCAACACCCTTTCTCATCCATTCATTCATTTCCATTTTCATTTCCATTTTCCTTTAACACTTTCAATTTTTCTTTCAATCTTCATCATCAAGATTCATCATCCATTCATGATCTAGCAAGCTTCAATCAAAACAAAATACATATTTGGAATCCTCTCTTCATCCTCTTCAATTTGATACCAACTTCATCTCTTTTGGGTAACTTTCTAAAATCACTAATTTTATGTGTTCTTGAGATTTTTGAGTTATAAAGTTGTTAATTAGTGTCTATCGCTCATTGTGATGTCGTGTATGTAATTTGTATGCTCGATTCGTTGTTTTTGGTGTAACTAGTTCAATATGAAAATTACTTGCTAAATCCTTGATTTTGGATGATCAAATGTTGTTAGATTGTTAAAGTGCATGTTTTAAAAGTGTTACTAGTATCATTAGTTTCGTTTTGATGTATAGGTTGATTAAGGAAACTCCAAAAACATGATTATTGATTTTGTGATGCTCGATTAGGGTTTGCTAGTTCTTGAGATGAATTTTTGGATGCTTGAATGCCATGGAATGTTAATTGTTAGTGTTTTGTTGCAATGTGTGTTTGATTACCTTCGAAACGGCATAACATACATGTAAGTTGGTTGCCCGAATCATAAAATGCGTTTTTGGAACTTGAACTTTGATTATGAGTATTTAATTGCGGTTTTTGGTTGTTTTAAGTGAAAGTTTGATTGATGATATGTGTTTAGTTGCATTCCTCGTCAAAATACCTTTCCAACGATGTATAATAGGCGTTATAAGCGTTTGCGGGTCAAGTGTTGTGTTAGAATAGGTTTTGGCTCGTGTACACTTTTGAAAAACAGAAAATGCCTGCACAGAGGGTGGCGCGGCGCGCCCCTTCCCCGCGCGGCGCGCAATCTGGCCTGGCCAGATTCTGCCCACTTTGTCCCTTTTCACGTAAAATGTTTGACTAGCTATCGACCTCTGGTTCACATGAAACTTGTTTTAATATACTTGTATATGAATATTTAGCATAGAAAAATAGTCCGGGACCCGACCCGAACATGTTGACTTTTTCGTTGACTTTGACCAAGTTTGACTTTTTGTCAAACTTAACCAATTAATTATGCAATCTTTCTAACATGATTCTATACTTGTATCTTGCATGAAAATTGACAATTTGACTCACATGCTTCATAATCGAGTCGTAACGTGCCATAGGACTAATTGAACATCTTTGACCGTTTGTGTTTACCGTTATTGATATAACCTATATGTTTAGGTCAAGACTAGCGTTGTCTTTGCACGCATTTACTTGTTGAAGTACTTTTATAACTCTCGCTCTCAAGGTGAGATCGTAGTCCCACTTTTACTCTTTTTGAACTTATATTGGGATGAGAAAACATAAACGATTCTTTTGAACTAAGTGAACACAAGAACGGGAAAACAAACATTCTACATACGAGTTTAGAACAAAAATCCTCAATTCGATTATCATTAGTTACACTTGCCGGGTGTAAGCGAGAACTTATGTTATATGGCCATATGGGTTGACAACCCTCATCTTTGACGGTTCGCTACCGTCTACGGATGAAATATATTTTCGAGAATCAGTGTTTGTTCTAGCACTAAGTGATGGGGTATACAATGGAAGGAATGTTAAGCTTTGATAATTGGGTGCTCGTGAAACAAACTTTTGGAATGTATTACTATTATTTCATTGATGCAAATCTTGTGGTTCACTTGTACTTACTTACTTAAACCTATGATTTCACCAACGTTTTCGTTGACAGATTTCTATGTTTTTCTCAGGTCTTGCACGATATGTGAAACATGCTTCCGCTTACTATTTGATACTTGCATCCGATGTCGAGTATACATGCATTTCATGGAGCGTCTTATGACTTCACTTTAAACCGTGTCGCCTAGATTTCATTTGTACTTATAACGTTGTAACTTAACTTTTGGTTGAACAATTCTTGTAGACTTTGAAACAATCTTTATTTTGAAATGAAGGCGACATATTTTGGTCAAACGTTATCTTAAAGACTTATAATCAGGTAATGGGACCCACGTAGCCGACGCCGTCACTTGACGATTTGTCGGGGTCGCTACAATATTGTTGTGAAAGTAGGGAGTATAATGGATGATTTGCTGAATCAGATTCGAAGAATGTAACATATTAATTGTGAATTTATATATCTCTCGGGTATTACCTATCCGTTAAAAAAAATTTCACAATTAATATTTTGTACAAAAGAATTTTATTACAGTCTTTATGGAAATATATATGTGTATATTTCTTCAGATGTAATATTGATTTAATGAGTTAATATTAAATTAAACTCATTTGATTTATGGTTAAGGCTAGGATAGATAATTTCTAAACTTTAGAAATTACATAATCGCCGTAGAATGTTTCCCTAATGAAGTTATGAATCAATACTTCATCGTTGTGGTATTCCTTGGTATCTACATGGCGTATGACGTCGATGCTCGTGGGACAGATTGTGAAGTTGAGGTTTGCGATGCGGTTGTTGGTGGTGGTGGTAATGGTACTGTTGATGTTGTTGATGGTGGTACTGGTTATGCTGCTGGTGCTACTGCTGGTGTTTGTAAACTTTGCACCATATTCTCCAAAGCCACTACCCGAGCGCGAAGCTCGTTGACTTCTTCTATTACACCAGGGTGATTGTCGGTTCGGACGAGCGGATAAATAAGATCTAGATTTTGGTGTAGTATATAATCATGACGAGATACTCTGGAAATGAGAGAGAAAATGGTGTTTCGGACAGGTTCGCCGGTAAGTGCTTCAGGTTCATTGCCAAGAGGGCAATGTGGTGGATGAAAGGGATCGCCTTCTTCTTGTCTCCAATGGTTAAGTAGATTACGAACCCATCCCCAATTCATCCAGAATAGATGATGGCTAATTAGTTGATCCATTCCGGTCACGCTGCTTTCGGAGCTCATGTGGAAATCCATATCGGCATAGCTGTCGAAATTCGAGGAACTCGAACTGGTTGAGGGATCCATCTTGTATGATCAGGGAAAGAATTTTTTTGGTATGAAATAGATTGTAGAATTTAGATTTGGTATTCTTCAATATATAATTTACATATGTATATATAATACCAAAATTCCATAAATTTCGGAGGAATCTTTGAAAGATGTCAGTCAAAGTTCACAGTAACAGATATGCTAAGATAAGAATTCGTCTATACACTATTATGCAATAAATGTAGGAAAACGCGTCTAGACTTAAGAATGATAAGCAGGTAATTTCCTAAGGATGGTAAGTAGATGATTTCCGACTAAAAATGATAAGCAAAACTTTTGACATGCAGACACGGTCGAAGTCCAGACTCACTAATGCATCTTAACAACTATTAGTTAGACACACTAATGCAAGACCTGGTTCGCTAAGACCACTGCTCTGATACCAACTGAAAGGACCCGTTCATATACATTATAAACGATTCATAATAGTTGATTACATCGCGAGGTATTTGACCTCTATATGATACGTTTTACAAACATTGCATTCGTTTTTAAAAGACAAACTTTCTTTACATCAAAAATTGACGGCATGCATACCATTTCATATTACATCCAACTATAATTGACTTAATATTAATCTTGATGAACTCAACGACTCGAATGCAACGTCTTTCAAAGTATGTCTTGAATGACTCCAAGTAATATCCTTAAAATGAGCTAATGCACAGCGGAAGAATTCTTTAATACCTGAGAATAAACATGCTTTAAAGTGTCAACCAAAAGGTTGGTGAGTTCATTAGTTTATCATAATCCATCATTTCTGTAATAGTAATAGACCACAAGATTTCAGTTTCTATAAATATCCGTACACTCGCAAGTGTATAAAAGTATTCTATAAGTTGTAGGCACCCGGTAACAAGCTTTAACGTTCATGTTTTACCCTCTGAAGTATACCAGATCAGGTGTGTTTAAAATAACCTCGAAGTACTAAAGCATCCCATAGTCAGGATGGGGTTTGTCAGACCCAATAGATCTATCTTTGTAACAGCCCGAGTACAACCCATAGTGGATATTGTCCGCTTTGCCCCGACGCACGGTGGCTCACGGTTTTGTTTCTCGGGACTCACCCTCAAAACGCGTCCACTAGAGGAGGTATCCACACCCTTTATAAGGGGTGTTTTGTTCTCCTCCCCCACCGATGTGGGATGAGTTCTCACACTCTTGTAACAGCCCGAGTACAACCCGTAGTGGATATTGTCCGCTTTGCCCCGACGCACGGTGGCTCACGGTTTTGTTTCTCGGGACTCACCCTCAAAACGTGTCCACTAGAGGAGGTATCCACACCCTTTATAAGGGGTGTTTTGTTCTCCTCCCCCACCGATGTGGGATGAGTTCTCACACTCTCCCCCACTCAGGACACTGCGTCCCCGCAGTGCACATCGATGCGGGCCCCAGCTCTGATACCATCTTGTAACAGCCCGAGTACAACCCATAGTGGATATTGTCCGCTTTGCCCCGACGCACGGTGGCTCACGGTTTTGTTTCTCGGGACTCACCCTCAAAACGCGTCCACTAGAGGAGGTATCCACACCCTTTATAAGGGGTGTTTCGTTCTCCTCCCCCACCGATGTGGGATGAGTTCTCACAATCTTTAGGATTCGTGCCTACCGTACATAGACAAGTAGTTTAATGTTACCAAGCTAAGGGTATATTTCTGGTTTAAACCCACGTAGAATTAGTTTTAGTACTTGTGCCTATTTCGTAAAACATTTATAAATCAGCGCATGTATTCTCAGCCCAAAAATATATATAAAAAGGGAGCAAATGAAACTCACAATACTGTATTTCGTAGCAATTATGTATATGACGGCACTGAACAAGTGCAGTGTTTATCTCGGATTCACGAACCTATATTAAGTATATATATTTATATGTTGGTCAATATCTGTCTAACAATTTAGGTCAAGTCGTAGTGTATCACAATCCTAATGCCCGAGACCGACATGCAAAAGTCAACAAAAGTTAACTTGACCCAAAATGACTTCCAAAATCTATACATGTTTATTATATAACTTATATATAGTAGTTTTATATATTTAAATATATTTATCAGATCTTATTATACTAAATAATACAAGTCATTTATTAATAAATAAAAATTTATATTAAAATTCATATATGATAAAAATATACTTTTATATATCTCAAATAATAAAATTTATAAAATTCACTTAATATCATAAAAATATAGTGGTATGTATTATTAATGTAATTACATTACGTGTGGTAAAAATATCTTTGTACGCATATTTATTTGATAAAATAATATTGATAATAATAATAATGATAAAAATAATAAAATGATAGTTTCAATAAAAATATTAATTTTTAATAATAAAGATAATTTTAGTAATAACATCAACTGATAACAGTTATAATAATCATTTTAATAATAATATTAAAATTAATGATAATTCAGTTAACCATATCTTTTAATCCGTTCATCGAAACCACACGATTTCTAAATGAAAAGTTATTAATTTTTTCTTCAGATTTTCAACGACATGCATATCATATAACTTATCTCAGTAGCATATGTATCAAATTCGTGATTTATCATAAACTATTTAACAACGAAACTAAGCATACAAACATGCATAATCATATATACTCGAGCACTAGTCAAGGATACACTATTAATATATAAAAGATAAGATATGAATGCTCACGTATCAATATTGTGATTCAATATTGCAGGAAAGTACGTAGACGCAACGAAAATGATAAACGTTAGGTTGACCTCACGAGCAATACCCTCGATCAATACCCGTAACCTTCATAGCTATAACCCATAATTTCCTTAGCTCTATCCCATTTGAAAACTTATTTTGAAATCGTCTAAATATAACTCCGTCGTAGTATTTTATGTATACTAATAATATCTTGAAATAATACTAAGTAAATATATATATATATATATATATATATATATATATATATATATATATATATATATATATATATAATTCGATTGAGAGAGTTTAGAGAAATATATTTTCAAGTTTTTATGAAATAATGAAACCTATTGAATTCTATTTATAATAAATTTTTGAATTATTAAAGTGAATTATTAAAGTATGAATTATTAAAGTGAATTATTAAAGTATTAATTATTAAAGTGAATTATTAAAGTATGAATTATTAAAGTGAATTATTAAAGTATGAATTATTAAAGTTAAAGTAAAGTAAAAGTAAAGTAAATGTAAAGTTAAAGTTAAAGTATAGTAAAAGTATAAAACTATGTACGTATAATACGCGTATAAAAATATATATAATATTAATTTAAATCGTTATATATATATATATATATATATATATATATATATAATAAAATAAAATATAAATATCGTTATCTTTATCATACTGGTTAAGTAATGAGTTGTCAAAAAAAAAAAGATTTCTTAAATCACAGTGGACCTCATAACATAGGCCCGTAATCATATCATAATGTATCTGATAATTCAATCATTTGATATTATCTCTTAATTCTGTCGATAAATATATCGAAACAAATATGTTTATGTAAAGTATCATATATCTAATACTTTGTTAATGTTTTCAGTTAATATTATATATTATATATACATATCTATATACACATAATTGTTCGTGAATCGTCGAACACGGTCAAAGGGTAATTGATTACATGAATGTAGTTCCAAACTTTTTGAGATTCAACATTACAAATTCTGCTTATCATGTCAGAAACATATAAAGGTTAAGTTTAAATTTGGTCAGAAATTTCTGGGTCGTCACAATTTAACTGTGGACAACTAGTTGTAGGTTACTAACGAGGACAGCTGACTTAATAAACTTAAAACATCAAAATATATTAAAAGTGTTGTAAATATATTTTGAACATACTTTGATATATATGTATATATTGTTATAGGTTCGTGAATCAACCAGTGTCCAAGTCTTACTTCCCGACGAAGTAAAAATCTGTGAAAGTGAGTTATAGTCCCACTTTTAAAATCTAATATTTTTGGGATGAGAATATATGCAGGTTTTATAAATGATTTACAAAATAGACACAAGTACGTGAAACTACATTCTATGGTTGAATTATCGAAATCGAATATGCCCCTTTTTATTAAGTCTGGTAATCTAAGAATTAGGGAACAGACACCCTAATTGACGCGAATACTAAAGATAGATCTATTGGGCCTAACAAACCCCATCCAAAGTACCGGATGCTTTAGTACTTTGAAATTTATATCATATCCGAAGGGTGTCCCGGAATGATGGAGATATTCTTATATATGCATCTTGTTAATGTCGGTTACCAGGTGTTCACCATATGAATGATTTTTATCTCTATGTATGGAATGTGTATTGAAATATGAAATCTTGTGGTCTATTATTATGATTTGATATATATAGGTTAAACCTATAACTCACCAACATTTTTGTTGACGTTTTAAGGATGTTTATTCTCAGGTGATTATTAAGAGCTTCCGCTATCGCATACTTAAATAAGGACGAGATTTGGAGTCCATGCTTGTATGATATTGTATAAAAACTGCATTCAAGAAACTTATTTTGTTGTAACATATTTGTATTGTAAACCATTATGTAATGGTCGTGTGTAAACAGGATATTTTAGATTATCATTATTTGATAATCTACGTAAAGCTTTTTAAACCTTTATTGATGAAATAAAGGTTATGGTTTGTTTTAAAATGAATGCAGTCTTTGAAAAACGTCTCATATAGAGGTCAAAACCTCGCAACGAAATCAATTAATATGGAACGTTTTTAATCAATAAGAACGGGACATTTCAGTTGGTATCCGAGCGTTGGTCTTAGAGAACCAGAATTTTGCATTAGTGTGTCTTATAGAGTTTGTTAGGATTCATTAGTGAGTCTGGACTTCGACCGTGTTTACTTGAAAAATGATTGCTTAACAAATTTTGTTGGAAACTATATATTTTTAACATGTGAATATTATGTGATATATTAATCTCTTAACGCGTTTGATATTATGTGATAGATGTCTACCTCTAGAACAAGTCCCATTGACTCACCTAATAATAATGAAGAGTCAAATGTAAATTGGAATGATTCGTGGACTGATTCACAAGTTCCCGAAGAGGAACCGGAAGAAGAATCGGAACAAAGAAGAATCGGAAACGGATGAAGAAATAGAACCGGTGGGGGAAATAATAAAACAGTTAAGTAAAAGAAAATCCTCAACCAACCGACTAAGGTTAATTATGGTCAATGGTGTTTCCGCCAAGGAAGCTAAATATTGGGAGGATTACCAATTCTCCGATGAATCGGATTCCGACGAGAATTCCGATGATGTTATAGAAATTACCCCAACTGAATTTAAAAAGGCAAAAGAAAATAATAAAGGAAAGGGCATAAAAATAGAGAAATCTAATTCCAACCCCGATGAACTTTATATGTATCGTCAACCCCCGAAGTCCTTAAGTTGTAACAATGACCCGGGAACCTCTAAACCACCAGGTTTTTCTAAACCAATGTGGAAAACGACGGCTCGTATTAGGGGAACATCATATACCCCTAGAAACTTGGCAAAACGAACCAAAACTGAAGAAGAAGAAGAAACAAGCGAGTCAGAATAAGATAGTTGTATTCGTGTGGTGTAATATATGTAATATAGTGTGCTTATGCTTTATGATATATGTAAAAATTGCTTGTATTAATAAGTATTTTTTTATGAATCTAACTCTTGTCTATTTTACAGTATAAAAACACAAAATGGATAGACAACCCAATATTTTAAGAGACCTACCCGGAGACATGATTGATGAAATGTTGTCTAGAGTTGGTCAGAATTCTTCGGCACAACTATTTAAGGCGAGATCAGTTTGTAAGACATTCGAAGAACGTTCCAAGAATGCCTTGGTTTATAAAAGGCTTTCGTTCGAAAGATGGGGGATATCACATTGGGAAATCCATAAGTTACGATGTGTTTACTTTGACGCATATATTGCGGGGAACCCAAATGCTATATTACGCAATGTGTTAAGAAATTATTTTGACTCAATATATCCGAATATTGGACTTCGTGATTTAGATAAAGCGGCTAACATGCAACATAAAGAAGCATGCTATGCTTACGGGTTAGTAATGTTCGCTTCTCACCAAAGTGAGAAAAAGAACATCGGGCTACAACTATTAAACAAAACGTTCCCACAAGTGACGGAGTCGGTAATTGGGGTAAGAAATGAGGTTTTTAGGTTATTACGAGACTGTTGGTCATTACGTAACCCTCATCCCTTTGACGACGTTACAACACGCTGTCTTATCAATGGCCATAACGGTTATGTTCCACAAGACCAAGGATGGGAAGTAGTCCTAGTAAAACCAGAATGCATGACTTGTTTCTGGACGTATGAATTACGTGTCTTTATTGCCTTTACTGAACGACTTGTGTACTAGCTAGAATTATCTTCACAACTATCTTGTATCAAAGTTATTGTGTGCTATATTTCATGCTTTATGTAAAATAAGCGGTATTGTAAGTTTGCAAAATTTGTGATGCAATACCAAAATCTACGGAGCTGTACTCTGACACATCTTGATGCACACGAGATCACAATGCATCATAACGAATCTTTGAGCAATTTTATGAAGCGTTATACACTTGAAGCACAGAAGATTCCTGATTGTCCAGAATCACAGCTTGTATCTGGTTTCATTTTCTGTTTGGACCAGCGACGGTTTAGTGCACTTGTTCATGCATTACGGTATGACTTGCCAAAAACATTGCATCAAGCTTTGGAGGTTGCACAGAGGCATGTTCGAGCTAGTGAGCGTGGGTTGAACAAGTTTGATACTGGTAGTAGTAGCAAGTCGCACAACGGAGGAAGGTATTTTGACAGAAATCAGAGAAGGAATGACAATTCAAATGGAGGATGGAGAGGAAACAATCACCCTAATGATTTTCACCACAACAGAAAGCCAATCGAAAGGCACCCGTTAATTATGGCGCTTACCAAAACTCCGAAAGAGATCCTCTTCACTGAACCAATTCAGACCACTTTCAATGCTCCAGCACCTATGGAAGAAAGGGAGGGTCCAAAGAGTGAGTTGTGGTGCGATTTCCATGAGGCTTGGGGCCATGATACGGACAATTGTAAATATTTGATGAGAGAAATTATAGCGAAAATCAAGGCAGGAGAACTGAATCATTTGTTGCCTGGCAAACAGTACAGGAGGAATGATCCTCGCAGGAAATTTGCGTGGCAAAGGAATGATGGTAGCAGAGGACGCCGTGGAGAGAACAGAAGAGAGCAGCATGGCGGAAGAGATAATAGGAACCAACCGCAGTACAGAGAAAGGATCACAGAGCGTGAGACAACTCCAGAAGTTGTAATCAGGATGGTTTGGATTAACAATGGTCATTATGAAGAAGGTGAATCATCAAACAGCAATTTGGACAGCTGGAGATATGCCCCAATTATCTTTCAGCCAATTCAGAATTGGGCGTTGTCCATCCAACCAGTGATCATTTCAGCAGAGATAGCAAATAAGTTTGTCAATTGTATCTACACAGATACAGGAAGTGAAGCTAACATCATCTACTAGCATTGTTTGAGAACTTTTCCAAGGCATGTGCAGAGCAGAGCTAGGCAAACGAGGTTGAAAGTTTCTGGACTAACAGGAGTACCGATAAATGCCATTGTTGAGAACGGAAACAATTGATTTCAAAATCATAGATGGCAATTCTCGTTTTAATGTCCTTTTTGGAAGAACAGCTTTGGCTAAGTTTGGGGCAATAACATCGACGGCCCATGCAGAGGTCAGATTCCCCACTCCAAATGGAGTCGCAGCCATACATTCACAGTATGTGCAGCCAACAAGGGAAAGATCAACGTTTGCAAATAGGCCAGAAGGCAGAATGAATCAGAGAAGGCGTGATAGGTTATTCAGCAAGGAAGAAGTTCAGGAGTTTTTCATTCCGTAAGCAAGTGTGAAGGCCGTACAGCGCTGGGTGCTCGGCATATGAAGAAGCAATTTGTCAACAAGTTATCAAGAACAGTGTTTATCTTTTCAATAAAGAGCAATTTCATTTAGCATTTTAATAAAAGCAGTCTTTTATAATCGTTGTACTCATGCCTATTTGGCATTTGAAGAACACATTTCGAATTATAAGATGAAGCAGCATTTATCAAACTTACTGTGAACCATTGTGGTTATTTTGCAGTGCATACATTAGCAATTGCATACATTAAACATTCATGACGTACTAATTAGGCTTGATCCACCTAAAAGTCATCATCAATCGTTTATGTATTGCACAGTACTGAGCAATAATTTTATATTTTTTAAAACAAAGTGCTGCCCGTGACAAATGTAAAACATTACATTTATAACTTGCCCACAGAAGGATCGTATTTTTAAATACCTGCGATGGCGGAAGCTTTTGTGCCGGCCAGTAAAGGCACAAGGGATCGGCTAGAAAACGTTTAAGTTTTACTAGAATGCACCGAGGCATGATACAAAACTCAGATACTTGTCATGACAAACGTTATAAAAAATTACTTCACAGAACGAAGTTATATATTTTATGTATGAAGGCAAAATAATTAGCAATTCTTCCTCATATACTTTATGACGGAAGGCGTAAGACGGAGAGTTTATTGATTTATAGTCATTCTTCTAAAACACTTCATAATTCTTCCTCATTAATTTTATGATGGAAGGCGTAATCAGACATCGTATTCTTGATACTGCAAGGCATTTACATATGATTTACCTTATGCACTTTTCAAAATGATTTGCTCAAATTATACACTGTACAATTGTGTATAGAAATTTTATGCTTAGGTGCATAATTGATTGGTTTCAAAGCGTTAAGCATAAAAATATTTGCAACAAGCATATAAGCACACATAGTCATCACAATAAAGTCAGTATATATATATATATAATGTTAAAGTCAGTAAGAATTTTATTACAAAACATTGTTTGAAATTTTTACAAAGATCAATTAAACTGCACGCCAAGTATATCTTGAGCAGAAGAGTCTTCTTTGCTGCATACTTCATCATAAACATTTATCTTCAGATTTATCAATTTGTTCTTGGCCTCATCAACTTTTTCTTGAGTACCAGGAGGCATAAGTTTGGCAATGGCAGCAGAAGGCGTTTGGTTGGGAGCAAGGTGTTTGAACAGCTTGCCGGTCACATCAGCAATAGCATGGGCGCAGGCAGCATCAACATAATCATTGTAGGGATTCCCTACAAGACTGGATCCAAGCACCTTAGCTATTAGACCTGGCACACCTTTCTTAAGCTCAGCAAAATTGCCCTCACCTTTCTCCGCCCTCCGGAGTAACTCAGCAGACTTCTCTCTCTCTTCAATCAGCTGTTTCTTCAGCTCACACACTTTCACCTGCTCAGCATCCTTTTCCCCTTACAGAACAGCAGCAACATCTTGAGCACTTTTTAACTCAACTTCTTTAGCCTTTATTATTTTCTGCGCATCATTTAAGGCACGCTCAGCATCAGCAGCTCTTTTACAAGCATTTGCACTTTCAGTTATGTCTTTACGAGCAAAGGAAAGAATAGACTCTTGATGTTCCTGCAGTTGCAGCACAGAGTCCAGGTGGTTGGTTAGCAGTACATGAGCTGCCATAGTTGATTCCCTGAGTTGATGAGAACGGAGAGCAGAGAATTGGGGTTTCAGCTCGGGGATAACACAACCCTGTACATCAATAAAATTTTACGAGTTATTTCAAACAGCTCAC